>NW_017670566.1:78857-110374 GCF_001879085.1 Nicotiana attenuata | reverse complement strand
TACAAACACCAATTCATGTAAATCAAGCAATGCAGCAATTCAACTTTAATCTTACCATATTCACACAAACATCGATGAAGCTCAATTTCTAAAAGACGGGGTTTTAGCCATACATACCTCAATAAAGCTTTCCTTAATTCTTACAAAATTTCGGGACTCTTAGCACTTCAATCTATAGTATAAGAATTACAAATCGAACCAAGAATTAGAGACACGGTTAAGATTTTAGCTCGTTCAGGTATACTATCAAGCACCAAGTGTGCATTGTGATCTTAGGTCCCTTTTTGAAAGAGATTTCTTCAATGTTATACTCTAATTGTTGTCTCTTTAGTTCTCATCCTCCCCATACCCCATTATCTTTATGCATGCAAGATTATTAGCCCTTTTTCCCAAGAACTCAATTGTTAATCACTCATCTTAAATAGAAATTTTGAAATTACAGATTATGGAACAAGTTCTTACCTTTTTAGGGTGAAGACCTAGCAACTCTCTTGACAATCTTCAAGATTTTGGGGTAAGAGTTGGGTGGGGATTAGATGAAGGTCACTCCCTCTCTCTCTAGAACTCCTTTCTCACTCTATTTTCAGTAAAAATAACATAGAGAAGGTCAGATGGGGTGTTTTTAATGGGATGGGGTCGAGTTTTAAAATTAGAAAATAGGAGCCCCGACTCAAATCTGCGATCGCATACCTGACATGCAGCCCGCAAAATAGACCGCAAAAATGGTCCCAAAAACTGAACACACTGCCTGGGTATGCGATAAGAATGCGGTCCGCATACCTGTTCTGCGGTCGCATAATGCACCGCTGAGCTGCTCCTTGCAAAAATCCCAAGGGGATTATGCGACGACTATGCGGACCGCATATCGAGTATGCGATCGTATAATTGGCCGCATATTTGACCTCAAAATTGATCTTCACACTGTTTCACTTTGCGGCGGCTATGCGGTCCGCATAGCTGTTATGCGACCGCATACTGGACCTCAGAATCGCACTTTTCTGGAAAACATTATTCCTTGACTTTTTAATGCACAAATCAACACGTATTCCTAACTTGGCACTACGAGCTCTCGTATTTTGAGTAGAAATTTTCATGGGGCCTTACATCCTCCCCCACTTAGGATCATTCGTCCTCGAATGAGGATCAAGGTTCACTCATTAGCAATCTTTATGCAACCTCAGCTTTTCACAATCATGGAACGTATCAACAGCCCCAAATTTGGCTAACTCCCTAAATTTCCAAAAATTTTGCCAAAGCTTCCTTTGTATCTAGGCCTATCCACCTTCGGAGATCCCCAGAAACATGTTCTAACAGCATATACATATGCCATAGACATAACATAACCTGTACAATACTAACCGTGGCCGCATAGGCAATCATATAACCAAAACGAAACATAACAGTTTTACATAGATCAAACCAAAGGATAAGAGTTCCTAGAGACCAAATGCATAAAAGGCTATTACATGGCTATACAAACAAATGTGGGTACTTCCTCCTCATTTCTTCCTCGGCTTCCCAAGTGGCTTCCTCAACCTACTGGTTTTGCCATAACACCTTTACGGAGGCAATTTCCTTATTCCTCAATTTCCGGACCTGCCTGTCAAGAATGGCAACTGGAACTTCTTCATAGGACAGTTCTTCATTAACCTCAATAGTTCGACTGGCACGATAGTGTCCCACTACTTTCTTCAACATAGACACATGAAAGACTGGGTGTACCAATGACATCTCGGGTGGCAACTCAAGCTTGTATGCCACCTGACCAATCCGCTGGATGATTCTGTACGGTCCGACATACCTTGGGCTCAACTTCCCTTTCTTCCCAAACCGCATGATACCCTTCATGGGGGAAACCTTTAAGAATACCCAATCATCTTTTTTGAACTCCAAATCCCTGCGACGGACGTCCGAATAAGACTTTTGGACTTTGAGCAGTCTTTAACCTTTCCTTAATAATTTTGACTTTCTCCATGGCCTGGTGCACAAGGTCCGCCCCTATCAATTCAGCCTCTCCAACCTCGAACCACCCAATGGGAGACCTACATCTCCTACCATACAATGCCTCAAATGGTGCCATCTGGATACTAGCGTGGAAGCTGTTGTTATAAGCAAACTCTATGAGTGGCAAATGATCATCCCAGCTACCTTTGAAATCAAGAGCATAAGCACGCAACATGTCCTCAAGCGTCTGAATAGTTCGCTCTGCTTGCCCGTCAGTCTGGGGGTGAAAAGCTGTGCTAAGATTTACCTACGTGCCCAAACCTTGCTGAAATTTCTTCCAAAGTTGGCCGTAAACTGAGCCCCTCGATCAGAAATGATTGAGATTGGTGTACCATGCAACCTGACTATTTACTTGATATACAACTGAGCATACTGTTCTGCTGTATCAGTAGATTTGACTGGTAAGAAGTGTGCTGATTTCGTGAGTCGATCCACGATCACCCAAAATTGAGTAGAACTTGCGCGGAGTGCGCGGTAACCCCACCACAAAATCCATGTTGATTATTTCCCATTTCCACATTGGTATTTCTATGCTTTGAGCCAATCCACCGGTGCTAACAATGGATCGTTGAATTGCTTCACTTTCACCTCCACCACGAGCGACGACTCAGCCCTATTCTGCACAATTATCCCTCCTTCACTAGAGTCCGCAAGGCAAACTCCCAAACTAGCCAACTGATGAACTTCCCGAGCCAACGGCCTCAGATACGCCTTCAAATGAGCCAAACCTCCCATAGATTTTCGACTAAGAGCATCTGCCACAATGTTAGCCTTTCCCGGGTGATAGAGAATATCAATGTCATAGTCCTTGAGTAACTCCAACCATCTTTTCTGCCTCAGATTCAACTCCTTCTGTGTGAAAATATATTGAAGGCTCTTGTGGTCCGTGAACACATCCACATGGACCCCATATAGATAATGTCGCCAAATCTTTAGCGCAAACACCACTGCTGCAAGCTCTAAGTCATGGGTCGGATAGTTCTTCTCATGATTCTTGAGTTGCCTAGAAGCGTAGGCTATAACCTTGCCATGTTGCATTAACACACACCCGAGCCCAATCCTTGAAGCATCGCAATATACCACAAACCCCTCTGTACCCTTAGCAGGGTTAATATCGGTGCTGAAGTCAATTTTGATTTCAATTCTAGGATGCCCTTCTCACAAGCATCTGACCACTGGAACTTAACTGCTTTCTGGGTCAATTAAGTCAATGGAGAGGCAAGAGTAGAAAACCCCTCCACAAATCTTCTGTAGTACCCGGCCAAACCCAAGAAACTCTGAATCTCTGTTGAAGTAGTAGGTCTAGGCCAATTCTTCACTGCTGCAACCTTTTGAGGATCGACCATAATTCCTTCCCTAGAGACGACATGACCCAATAACGCAACAGATTCAAGCCAAAATTCACATTTCAAAAATTTCGCATACAATTGGTGTTGCTGAAGAGTCTGCAAAACTGCCCTGAGATGGTTAGCATGATCCTCTCGACTTCGGGAATACACAAGAATATCGTCAATGAACACTATCACAAAGGAGTCTAGAAAAGGCTTGAAGACTCGATTCATAAGATCCATAAAAGCTGCCGGGGCATTTGTTAGCCCAAAAGACATCACCAGAAATTCAAAGTGCCCATACCGAGTCCTGAAGGCTGTTTTTGGAATATCCTGCTCTCTTATCTTCAATTGATGATACCCGGACCGCAAGTCAATTTTTGAAAAACACATAGCACCTTGCAATTGATCAAACAAGTCATCTATCCTTGGTAGAGGGTATTTATTTTTGATTGTGACTTTGTTGAGTTGCCGGTAGTCAATACACATTCGTAGCGACCCATCTTTCTTCCTTACAAACAAGATAGGTGCGCCCCACGGTGACACACTCGGCCGGATGAAACCCTTCTCTAGCAAATCCTTCAGTTGCTCCTTTAGCTCTTTCAGTTTTGCCGGTGCCATTCTGTAAGGTGGAATTGATATAGGTTGCATGCCTGGCATCACATCGATCCCAAAGTCAATCTCCCCGTCTGGTGGAATCCCAGGGAGCTCATCTGGAAAGACATCCGGAAATTCATTCACAACAGGTAAGGACTCAAGGCTAGGTGCCTCGGCATCGGTGTCCGTAACATGGACTAAATGATAGATACACCCCTTCTGGATCATCTTTGCGGCCTTAAGGTAAGAAATAAACTGACCTTTAGGCACTACAGTATCTCCCTTCCATTCAACCACGAGCTCATTAGGAAACTCAAGCCTCATAGTTCTAGTTCGACAGTCAAGCTTGGCAAAACATGAATAAAGCCAATCCATCCCCATTATTACATCAAAATCAACCATCCCCAATTCAATAAGATCGGCCATGGTATCCCTACCGCACACCGTGACAACACAACTTTTATGAACTCGAGTAGCCAAAATTGACTCACTAACCGGAGTAAATACCGAGAATGGTTCATAAAGCCGTTCTGGTTCTTTCCCGAATTCCATAGCAACAAAAGGGGTAACATAGGACAGGGTGGAACCGGGGTCAATAAGTGCATACACATCATGAGATTGGACAGTCAGAATACCTGTAACAACATCTGGAGAAGCCTCTGCAGTCTGGCGACCGCTTATAGCATAGAACCGGCTGGGCCCTCCTGAACTCTGTGCACCACCCCTAGCTGCACCACGCCCCGCGGGTGCTGAGGTACCTCGAGCTGGAGAGGGGGATGAAGATGTAGTAGCTGCTGGGCTGGCTGGTGTGCTGTGCCCTTACCTGCTCCCTGGCGGGATACACAAAAATGCCTCTGAATATGACCCATTATCCCACATCCATAACATACGGGCAACTCCATGTAGCAAATCCCCGAGTGCATCTTCCCGCACTTGGGGCACGGGGACCTCTGCCGCTGCTGGGACCTCTCTCCTGACCGACCCCGCCGGTGGGATCCCCTGTCGCCCTGACTGGGCCTGAAACGACTCCATTGCTGCTGCTGGCTGGGCCCTGATGACGGTGTGTTGATACCCAATTTTTCCCTACGCATTTTTTTTCATATACAAAATACTTTAAAAATAACATATATATGCATATATAAGCATGCCCAAGTGTTTTGGTATTTTTCATAAATTTTAAAGATTTTTAAAATTAATTTATTGTCCATTTTAGCAATACAAAAATCAATAACTATTCCCAAAACTATCAACCTTGGTGAATAGTTTATTTCATTCTCATACTTACACCAAAATATAGTTAAGGTGATTTTTGTATATTTTTACAATTTTATTTGGTATTTTTAAAAGCCAAAATACATACAATTGCAATTTTAGCCTATTTTAGGATTAATAGCATTTCTATAATTATAAAATTGGTTCCAGCATTTTTTAATTAACATTTATATATTACTAATTGGTTCAGTGCTTTTAATTTATTTTTAAAATCATTTTACTATTTTTTATAAATAAAAAGGGTAAAATTGGCTATTTAACATTTAGCCTCATTCCATTTCAATTACAGCCTCTTTTACATTTCAATTTTAACCCTTAATTTACCCAATCTCAACCCCAACCGGACTGGCCCATTTTTAATCCAACCCAACCCATAACCCAATTCAAACGAACCTACCCGGTTCCCACCTACCCCTTTAGATCTAGGCCGTTGATCGTACAGATCAACGACCATAATTCCCCCTTACTATTTTAACCCCAAATGACCTACCCTAATCCCTCATTCCCCACTTCTCAGCCGCCTCTGAATCCCAAACTCTCTCAAACTCTCTCAAGCTCTCCGGAACCCTAGCCTCCTCCTACCCTTTTCAACCGCTTGTCACCGGAATCCATGGTTTCTCAGGCCATGGATAGTTGGTACTCACCTACCTTCACCAGTAAGCCATGGTTGTTCGAAGCTTCGAGACCTGACCTCGATGATTCCCTCTCCGATCTTCTCAGACCTTTGATTCCATGGCTTCTCCGGCATGCTCCGGCATATTCAAGACTCAGGAGCCTGATTCTTGACCTCTCCGACTCAAGATCGGACCTTCTTCCAAGCCTTTCTCATTTCTAGGGTTTCTCCGAAACTCTAAGCTATTCGAAGTTCTTTCCATGTTGTTTGCTTCGATCTATGCTGTATCTATGCTTCACTTGACATTTAAAGTGTTTTCCCCAAAAGTTCTTTTCAAAATCGTTCGTCTTCGATTTTAGGGTTTCTGAAAGGATTTTTCCAAAAATCTTTCTGATTTTTCTTCTTCTTTGCTTTATGTGTGTTGTCTATGCCATGCTCGTGTGATTTCTTTTGCTACGCATGTACTGTCTGTCTACTTTTTTTTTTCTACTATACATGTTACTCCTATGTTAATCCTGTTATGTTTTCTTTGCTCTTTTACTATATGTGTTTACCGTTGAGATTCTTTGATTTTTGTCTTACTAAACTCTGTTCGTATTCTTGCTAAACATGCTTCATCTGATTTTGTTTAAGTTTGTATCATCTCTTTCTTCTGAACTCGTTTAAGGTCCGAGTTTTCTCAAATATGTTCTTCATGATCTTGAATCAGCTTTCTTACTTTGTTGTTCAAACATGCTCTCATATCTGTTTTGTTGAGTTTCTGAAACAAACCTTTGAGTCTGTTTCAATGGCTTGCTTTCTCACCTTTATGTCTGATTCAAGTTGAAACCCTAGGATTTGGGGGTTCCCCTTGGCGATTTTGATTTGTGTTCGAGTTAGGGTTCCACTTTGGGACCCTGGACTCTCAGACTCATGGTGAGTCTGCAATTGGACTCGTATCCTCTTGCTTATGATTCTGAACCTTTCAATGCTAGAACTATTTTTCTAAGTCTGCTTTATATATGAGAAGTTCTTCTTTCAAAAGGGTTTTTTCCAACTACTAATTGATTTCGAATTCCTTTAATAGTGTTTACTTGATTGTTACTGATTTCCTTTAAATTAAACCTTTCTTTACCACTTTCCTGACTTGATTAATTCGAGTAAAAGCCTGTAACTTTGATTTTACTAGTTGTTTGATTGATTTCCTTTCCTTATTTCATACAAACCGTATACCATTGGGTTGTTGCCTTAAATAACTGCTATGTATTTACCCTTTATTGTACTGCCTGGACAATATTTTTTCAAATCCCTTTCCTTAATTATTTTTACCCGTTTGAAATCAGAATCCCTTAACTAAAGGGAGATTGATTACAATGTTATTTCCTTACCTTGTTCTTACTTGTTTGTTGCACTATAAAAGGGGCTCGACCCTTCAGCACTAAAACAACTTTGAACTTTTGAATCCAAAGTTCAATACTCATACTCTCACACGCATACTCTCAATCACAATACTCTTTCAATTCTCTACTCTCTCCTGAGACTTTTGTACTGCTTTGATTGCAACTTGGCTTTTCAAGACTGCTGTTTTACTTATTTGTTTTTCCTGAAACTGGTATGTCTCGATTTTGATTTCAGCTTCTTCCCTATGTGTTTATTTTACAGTCACTACACTCTTGCCTACTTTGCTGCTCATGTTCTGTATTAAATATGTTACTTTCTTTTATGTTTACTGTTTGTTATAAATTCCCCATACCCCCATTCCCTTCTATGTGCTGAGTTAAAGTTCATGGCCTGGCAGTATCCAAATTACTGCCCAGGTCTGAACCTGACCTTCAATGGGTCCTAACTCCCAAATCTAGCTAACAGGCTGGTCAGGGGTGTGCCAGCATTCCTAATTGCCGGGCATGACCACTAGCCTGTCATGGCCTTCCCTAACTCCCCCTCTATTGCACTTACACTTACTCTTAGACTCTAAGTTCTGCCCCCTCCTATGAGCCTTACCTTGGGGACCTTGAGTTCCCTTTGAACTTGGACATTTGAGGGCTGGCTCTTCCACACTGCACTATAATCTGATCCTGCAATGTATTTGGGTGTAAGCACTGCCTGGAGTTCATGAAGCTCCTTGGAACTTTGACACACCCAAAGATGAGAAAGGCTTTGGAAATCTGATCTTTGGAAGTTGGTTTATTTCATGTTTCAGACTAGGAGTCTAAATTAGGCTCTCCTTGGTTGGAATTTTTTCTGATGTAATTTTCTTTACTTTTTTCTGGATTCATTCAAGTTGTAATAATCTTGTAATAACTTATGGGGTGTATAGTCAAAATGGGGGAGGGTCACTCATGTTATGCATATGGAGTAGATATCATGTTTTAGGTCTTTACTTCTGCAATCACAACCTTTTCGTTTATGTATCTGCATATAGAGATCCTGCCTATAAGTTGTTTCATTACTGCATATAGAGATCCTGCCTATAAGTTGTTTCATTGCTGCATATAGAAATCCTGCCTATAAGTTATGCATTTCGTTAGAAATCATGTATATAAGTTTCTGCATTCCTATATTAGAGACCATGTCTATAAGTTTCTGCATTCCCACATTAGAGACCATGCCTATAAGTGTCTGCATTTCCGCATATAGAAGTCATGCCTATAAGTTTCTGCACTTCTGCATATGCATATGTCACTAGGCAAACAATCTATGGGTTAAAGAATAGTCAATCGCATCCTAGATACATGCTTATAGGATTCCTGCACTTACGTAACCGTTTTAAAAATCAGTAACGTAGAATTCATGCCTATAGGAGCAATCGTTTAAATCTGATTCATCCGCGAGTCTAAAATCAGTAATAATGTCGTTTAGGCAAACCATTAGGTAACTAATTAACTATACCAGTCTTTAATAATTACAACCAGCAGGCAGGCCTAATTTGGACTTCTTATCTGAAAATATGTGATAAATCAGCCACCCCTTTAACGTTTAAGTTTAATTAAGGACCTAACCAGTACCTGTAAGTCATGCTAAACAATTTGTTGCTTTGAATGAGGAGGCCTATTTGAGCCTTTAACTGTTATGTGTTTCCCCTTTTACTGCTTTTATATGTTTTGTTTGTCGCACTAGACTTTTGTCCTTTTAAAACTCTGAAAAGTCAATCTCCCTTCCCTTTAGGATTAATAGTCCCAACTGTCTCTGGGACTGATAGGATTGGGGTGGGTAATAGCATGCAATAAGTAACGAGACCATTCCGCGATTTAATACCTTAACGGGGTGGGTAAAGGGTATACATGGATATAATGACCACGCGATAGCACCACATGTATAAATGGTTACCGGGTGTTGTGTGGGGTGATCCATATTATGTATAAACCTAAGACCCCCTCCCTCTTTATTTGTTTACTTTCTTTTCTTTCCAGAACTTTTTTTTTAGAAAAGCTGTTAATTTTTAAGTTCTCTAAACTTCTTCTTTTACTTCAGTCACTAAAAATTCTCTTTTAATTATTTGATTTCCAGCACTGTTTCTTCTCCAAACCTCCGCCTCTTTTATTCCCTTTGTTTGATTATTTGTACCAATTATTTGACCCCCTTTTCCTGCACTTGTATATCCCTTAAATAATTATGAAATCGCCTATCTCCGAACTTCAGCATGTTTATTTAACTTTTATACTTCCCTTGTTTGCAATCGTTATGTGAAAGCTGTCTTGTATGTTTTACTTGTTATTTATATTTAAAGTCACAATTATAGCATGGCCGGGAACCACACTAGTGGATCTTGGGGGGTGCCTAACACCTTCCCCCCGAGATAATTTCAAGCCCTTACACATTCTTTGGTTCTTTTTTTTATTCTTATTCTTAGTGTCCTAATGCACTCAATCATTAGGTGGCGACTCTTCTAAATTGCAAACCCGATTCCCAAAAGGAAAAGAGTTGTCCGCCCAAATGTCATAAACCCGATTTCGCAAGTAAAATGGGGCATCGACACGGTGCAACTGTAGATGCCTCATTAATAGTCATAGGATTAAGGCCCTGAACAAACCGCCGCACCCTAGCCTCCATTGTAGGCAACATGTGAATAGCATATTTGGACAGGCGGGCAAACTCCATATGGTACTCCCATACACTTCTACTACCTTGCTTCAGATTCTCAAACTCTGCTGCACGAGCTGCCCTTGTCTCGGCAGGCAGGAAATGATCTATAAATGCATCGGCAAACTCGCTCCACCTCGTCGGAGAGCTCCCCTCCTCACGGGAATCTTTCCACAACTCAAACCACGAATAGGCTGCCCCTTTCAGACGAAAGGCAGCTAACTCTACTCCCTCTGTCTCAATTGCACGCTTAACCCTGGAGGTCTTGTGCATCTCATCAATAAAATCCTGAGGGTCCTCTTCTGGATTGGCACCCGTAAACACTGGAGGGTCTAACTGAAGAAATCTGTTCACCCTGAAACTAGTGGAATCCCCTTGCTGGCTAGATGAACTGGGTGCGGCATTTGACCTTTGGGCCTGAAAGGCCACTAACTGAGCCAACATCTGAATAGCTCCCCTAATATCCCCATCAGAAATACCAGAACCGAAACCTGGGGCTGGAGGCGGAACAGGAGTATCAATGGGAGGGATAGTGGTATCCCCCGTAGATGTAGGAACTGAGCTTTTCTGCTCCGGAATAGAAGAATCAGGCAGGGTGATAGCAGGGCGGTTACCCTCACTCGTAGTATCAAGCAGTGATTCATCAGCCACTCCTGAGGTGGCATTGGCTCCTTGGCCAATTCTCACTTTCTTCTTAGGTTCCATGTACTGAAAAGTAAAGGAATGCACTAGTCAAAGGAGGAATAGTTTCACAATTGCCGCACGATCCAGAATATCAAAGAAGGGTGTTATTCCTAATGCCCAAATAGCCTCCAACTTATAGATGTGGTCGACTTCATACCGATAAGAAGGACTCTACTAGACACAGCTCCGAGACGTCCTAGGACACTTTAAAACCTTAGGCTCTGATACCAAGTTTGTCACGCCCCAACCTCGGGAGGCGCGACCGGCGCTCAATCGAGTGAACCCAACTGAGCAAGCCTTATTGACTCTTTCTACCCAACTCAATATGATTAAGGAATTCGACTTTCTATTAATTAGACAATAGCAAAATCGAGCATTCAACATTGTTCATTTTCTTATATCACAATTCTTAAATCATGGCTAGATTTCCAAGATTTCATACAGTCATAGATTAGAAGAACTAGAGAATAGAGTTATAACACAATTCATTAACCCATCCAACTCCCATACATAACCCACACAACGTCTACGGAGCCTGTATGGATACAAAAGACAAGTTATGACAACACCGACAACAAGGCCCCGGCTATACCTCAAAAGTGGAAGTTTACAACAAAAGATGTACAACATAACCCCTTGAAGGAAAAAGGGGCTCACCAAGACTTCGAGAAGAGGACACTCCGCTATGCGCGATCGGCACTGTCCGCTATAGAGCCACCTACATTCATTTAAAATGTAGCGCCCCCGGCAAAAGGGACGTTAGTACCAGTACTAGTATGTATAACTAAACAACATCTAGTTAGAAAGAACTTTCATACAAGAATAAAAAGTCACAAGTATAACTCAAAACTTCAAATGATCACCACATTATCAAATAAAAGAATCATGCAACCTTCACATCATTTTTCCATAGCTTTTAGGCATTTCACACTACTCATCATTGCTCACAATACCACCGCTATCTTGAGCGGAGTCCGATCTCGACCCGATCGACTAGGTTGCCTCGTTTGAGACATATACTTCAATCACAATCTCATTTTCTTCTTTTTTTTTTCCGGAATTTATTCACAATACCACCGCTATCTTGAGCGGAGTCCGATCTCGGCCCGATTGGCTAGGCTGCCTTACCAAGGCATTGTTCCCTTCTCATTGATCATTTCGTTTCACATATATCATTTCATAGGCACTTGGGGCCACAACTTATCACATCATTCTTGGCACTAGGTCGCATTTTACATCGTTCCCAATTTTAATATTAGCTTTGCCATTTAAGACAGTAGGTGCCCACAAGAGCGATTTAAATTGTAAGCATAGATAAGACTTCCCGTAGGTAGCACAACAATGCAGCTTCAATCTAAATTTAAGGTCCAGGCATTTCAATACATAATTCATTCCTTTGCTCCTTTCAAGTTATCAAGATAGCACGTTGATCATGTTGAGACACATCTTTCACGCATATAAGGTTACAACACCAATTCATGTAAATCAAGCAATGCGGCAATTCAACTTTAATCTTACCATATTCACACAAACATCGATGAAGCTCAATTTCTAAAAGATGGGGTTTTAGCCATACATACCTCAATAAAGCTTTCCTTAATTCTTACAAAATTCCGGGACTCTTAGCACTTCAATCTATAGTATAAGAATTACAAATCGAACCAAGAATTAGAGACATGGTTAAGATTTTAGCTTGTTCAGGTATACTATCAAGCACCAAGTGTGCATTGTGATCTTAGGTCCCTTTTTGAAAGAGATTTCTTCAATGTTATACTCCAATTGTTGTCTCTTTAGTTCTCATCCTCCCCATACCCCATTATCTTTATGCATGCAAGATTATTAGCCCTTTTTCCCAAGAACTCAATTGTTAATCACTTATCTTAAATAGAAATTTCGAAATTACAGATTATGGAACAAGTTCTTACCTTTTTAGGGTGAAGACCTAGCAACTCTCTTGACTATCTTCAAGATTTTGGGGTAAGAGTTGGGTGAGGATTAGATGAAGGTCACTCCCTCTCTCTCTAGAACTCTTTTTCTCACTCTATTTTTAGTAAAAATAACATAGAGAAGGTCGGATAGGGTCGGGTTTTAAAATTAGAAAATAGGAGCCCCGACTCAAATCTGCAATCGCATACCTGACATGCGGCCGGCAAAATGGACCGCAAAAATGGTCCCAAAAACTAAACACTCTGCCTGGGTATGCGACAAGAATGCGGTCCACATACCTGTTCTGCGGTCGCATAATGCACCGTAGAGCTGCTCCTTGCAAAAATCCCAAGGGGATTATGCGACGACTATGCGGCCCGCATATCGAGTATGCGATCGCATAATTGGTCGCATAGTTGACCTCAAAATTGATCATCACACTATTTCACTTTGCGGCGACTATGTGGTCCGCATAGCTGTTATGCAACCGCATACTGGACCGCAGAATCGCATTTTTCTGGAAAACATTATTTCTTGGCTTTTTAATGCACAAATCAACACGTATTCCTAACTTGGCACTACGAGCTCTCAATTTTTGAGTAGAAATTTTCACGGGGCCTTACAATAGAGTTGCAGTCAAACCGATGAGCTAGCCAATCGGGGCCTCGGACTGACAGATACGGGGCTTCGAGGTCAATTCTTGGGCTCGACTCGAGCTATTAAGGGTAATCGGGGAAGGGCTAATAGTTGTAAAATAATCAGCGAAGGCTCTTTATGACCAATGATAAGCAATAAATGAAGAACAAGTATGAAAGTAAAAAATAAGAGCAACAATATCGAGAGAGTATGTTAGAAAGAAAGGAGAGAGAGTTATTGTATATTTCATGTGAACGATTGGAACAACAGCCGCCCTTTACAAAATGACAAATATCCCCTTTATAGAGAATGGGAATCCCTACACGGTATAAAATACATTAATTGTAAAGATATGGAGATGGGATGGCTAGACATGACACCCTGATTCGGGTTCAGAGTAGGCCGGCTAGGCTTTGTCAGACTTAGTCGCGTGTCTTGGGAACTCCCCGTCTTTACCCTTGCCAGGTCAATAATGCCTCTAGGTCGGGCATCGACGAGCCTCAAGGGAGGGAACTCGGTCACAGCTTTGCGGCCTCGGGGCTCCGAGATGGTCTTCTGGAATGCCTTAATGACGGGAAATTGGACCCTCCGATTTCACCGTAACAGATAGTCTCCGCATTTTCTAGAACAAAGCGAGGGGAAATGATCTTGATGCCCAACTCTTCGGGCTCCCCGCGACGATGTCATACTGATGACGCAACGTGCGACATAAGCCTTCATAATAACCGAAAACATTCTGCCATCTCGCTTTTCTAGGATCATTCAAAGCATTGCAGTTTCTCACTCTTCGAAGTCATAATGTCGCTGTCGATTCAGCTCCCAAGGACGCATTAAGTGCGCCTGCTGTTACGCTTTCCAAGGGCGATAGTGGCGCTATCGGTTACGCTGCCTCCCTTCCTATAAATGGGAACCTCTTGGGATTAACCTTTCATCCAAGTGCCTTCCCATATTTACCATATCTTCTCTTTTTTCCATCCTTATCTATCGTTCGCCATGTTTGAGGCCCATGGCCTCGCGATCGTCTGGTCGTGCTCATATCGGCCGTGCCAAGGTCTACCTCCCGAACCTCCCTCAGTCGAGCGAGATTTTGCTGTTTCGTTGTTGTTGTTGTTGTTCCGAGATGATGAGCCAGGGAGGCCGATTTCTCCCGTCCGGGGAATGTGTTTGGACTATACACCGCTGCTCCAAGGGTGTTCGGACTATACTCCGCTGCTCACCCTCATGCCCCGGCTCGGTGCACTACACCCTCTTTGATTTCCTTGGGGTATGGTGACACTATCTATTAACTGTTGCATCCCGTACCGGGGCAATGTCCCAAGAAGTGGCTTTACAATAGTAGTACTAGCGAAGTTCACACTAGCCAGATTTTTCACCTAGACACTTCTTCGCTCCTTTCGGCTTCTTCTCCATCATTTTGCTCTTCTCCATCGCTTTCCCCTTCTACATCTTTCCTTTTGAAGATGCCATTCTGGGGGGTCGAGATAAGACTATCGAGGGGACGGCGCTTTGGAAGATATTATCTTTTAGGTCGTGCGCCCGGGGATGACATCCAAAGATGCTGTTGCCGAGGTCCACCTTTGAGAATAGGCTAGGATCTTAGTCTTTTGTTATGTGTACCCCTTTGCCTCTTTGTTTCAGTGTAAGGACCCCTTATGGGCTTTTGTAATCATATGTAAAGACCCCTCGTGGGCTGTTGTAACCAAACGTTTATGAATATAAAGATATTTTCTCGACTTTCGTCTTTGATTCTTGCCATATTCTTTTTACATTTGGAGACTTCTGAATGTATGCCTCTGCTGACCATTTTCCATATCTAACACGGATGCGAGTATTCTTTCTGGTCTTCGATTGATAAAAACGGCACCTCTCGGAGCCCTCTATCGTTCCTCGAGCCAAGCTTGAATTGATCCGATAGATTCGGAACGTCGGGATCCTTGGGTCATACGAAAATAGTACCTCGAGCCTGGAATTTTCGAGGCAATCTCCGAGTGAGGGTTAGCTTTAGGCACCTGGAAACTCGCTTTGAACATGACGTAAATAGCCTTTAAGGCATTGTAGATAGGTCCCAGATGAGGGGTCGCCATACTTTAGGCGATATCCTAAGGTCGAACCCTTATGGACGGAGCTCGAAGTGCTTATTTTTCTTCTTGAGAGGAGCCTTCGAGATAGGGTACCATCTCGAATCCTGCAATGGCGCTAAATGCTTCCCGGAGTCCAACTTTTTTATGGAGGTCTTCGAGGTCGGGTACCACATCGAGACTGGAGATGATGCTGTTGGTTTCTTAAAGCCTGGCTTCTTTTTTGATGGAGATCCTCGAGGTCGGGTACCACCTCGGGATTGGAGATGATGTCGTTGGCTTCTTAAAGCCTGGCTTTTTCTGATGGAGATCCTCGAGGTGGGGTACCACCTCGGGATTAGCGACTATGCCGCTTCTTCATATATATATATATATATATATATATATATATATATATATATATATATATATAAGGTTGCTTCCGCTCATTTAGGGATCTCTCCATTTTAGATAGTTATCCTCTCGTTTCGGCGATGAGCCCTTCATTACCTTAGCGCTAAAGTATTTGTGCAGGTTCCTGCTTCAGTTCTTCTAGTCTCGCCATAGCCATGACTGTTACATCGGGGCCTGTTCGGCAGAGATGGGAGAGTTCCGCTCCCGATGCTCAGTATCAAAGAGAGTCTTCCATGAAGATTATTTCTTCGCTAGGAGGGGGCACCTTGAGTTAAAGAGGAGAGATTGCGGATGGGGGAAGAGAGTAGTGTCACAGACTCTTTCCCCGGATGAGGGCATCTCTGATCATATCGATGGATTCCTGAACGTGTACACGTATCCTTTCACACTGGGCCCCCTCGATAGGGTTGTGCTAGACTTCTGTTTAAGGTATCAGGTTACCTTGGCGCAGATACATCTGTCGTTTTGGCGAGTAGTGTTGATGATGAGGTTCTTTGCGGAGAAGGCGAGGCTTGAATTTACGCTCAGTCATCTCATTAGGTTGTATCGGCCCTTTCACCACCGAGGTCTGCTAACCTTGCGGTGTCGGTCGACCACGCCCTTCGTTGTTGACGATGAGGAAGATGGAGATCGGGGGTGGATGAGTCGGTTCATCTGGGTTCGGACGGCTGACGTTATACCCATGGAACTCATGCCATTCCTCGAGGAATAGAACTATGCACGTAAATGGTACATCCCGTGCGTTCTCAGATTGTTTATGGCGAAGGCTAGTTTGTAACCTCGTTTTTTCCTTTTCTGTAGCGATTTCATGGGTGCCGGGCAACGTTCCTGATCTGCCTGGTTGGGTCCGGAAGTTGGCGACCCACTCGACTTGTGATGAGCGTAGGTGGCGAGCCGTGTCCCATGGTAGATGGGAAGCAAAACATCACGGTATGCGCGTGTAATACTTTTCCTTACCCTTTGTTCATTCGGAGAGACATTTTCCCTTTTTGCGTATTAATCTTGCTGCTGTAGGTATCAGAGAGCCTTCAGAGGCGAGGTCGTGCTCCTCCGGAGAGGGGGAGGGGTTGCCAGCTTCCGGGCTAAAGAATGACAATAATAAGCGGGACATGCATTCGCAGGGCAATGGCGCTCAGAGTAAGGCGAAACGGGGCCGGGGCTTCGAGACGGAAACGCCGTTTGAGCCTGCCGCGACCGTAGTTCCTGATTCCGGAAATGTGGTTTCTACGAGCGACCATGCCTCGGCCGGAGTCGCTTCTTCCAGGGCTGAAGAGACTAGATTAACAGATTTTCCCTTGGTCTTCGAGGAAGTCCACTGGCTTCACTTTGCGGTGAGTTTCGACATAGGCCTTTTGAATCATGCGTCTTGCTTTCCTTATCGAATTTTCTTCTGTAGGCCTTTGATAGGCTTAGGTATGAGCTGCTCCGTCATGGATCTAGGTTCCGGAAAGCTCTGGATGAGGAAAGATCCCTTAGGCTCCTTTGCTAGGAAAAGGAAGCCGAGCTGGCACACTTGCGATATGAGGCGTGCCGGAGCTTGAATTACGAGAGCTACTTGATGGAGCAGGTAATTTTTCGTCCCGGGTGCGTATGCGTTCCACCTTTTAGCTTATGAGGCTAACACTTCGTTTATTCCACTTGCAGAAAAAAATGGAGGTCCTCGAACGTGTTCGGGATGAAGCCGACCAAATCAAGAATGACTGTGATGAGCTAAGAGCTCGGGCGGAGGTTCAGGCTTCAGAGGAAAAGGATGCCTTGGCTAAAGTTCCTGCCTTCGAGGTTCAACTACGCTTAGCTCGTGATAATGCTTTAGTTCAAGCGGATATGATCACGAAGCTCGAATTCGAGCTTTCGAAGGTCAGGGCTGAGATCGTTGATGCCCGGACCGGAGCAGTACTGAGCCGAGCTAAGGCTGATCAGGAGATGGCGATTTATTTGAAGGACGCTACCAATGCTCAAGCCGATTTGAAGAGGGTCCTCGATCTTGAAGAGATGATCAAAGGATATGCTCGTTGCAAATCTCGAAGAAAGATTCTCGAGGAGATCCGCGCCAGGGGTTTTGTCCTCTCGGAAGAGTTGGCGCGAGCAAGGGCGGACGAGCGTGATGCTCAGTTACTCTTGCCCGACACCGAGGAGAGTGAAGATGAGGCCGGTAGGCCGTAGTTCCCAGGGGTAGGACGTAGATTTTGCCATTTTGTACGTAGCATTTCCAGAGCATGTTTGTAGATGGAGAATGTGCTTTTTTGCGTATGTGTATAAAAGAAAACCTTGTGGCTTTACTTCTTTTGTACCCCTTTCCGTCTCGCATTTGGCTAGGTGAACTAGTCTCAAAGCCGGTGAGAATCCTTAGATTCGTGATATGGCCCTGGGGCTCATTAGGCTGGCCCGGGGGCTCTTACGCGCTTGGTCGATGCGACCTTTAGTATAAGCTGGCATTTGAGCTCTTATGCTTTTTCTCAACTATTTTGGGTTTAGTCTCAGAGTTGGCTTTCGACTCGAGCTCATTTGGCCCTCAAGCTGTTATGTTTGCATGGGCTGGCGACAATGGCTCTTACGCCTTTGATCGAAGCGATCTTTTATGTGTGTGGCCCCGAGGCTCATTAGGCTGGCGACAATGGCTCTTACGCTTTGCCCTGAGGCATATGTAGTTAACTTTTTTGGGTTCTGTCTTCGAATCGGGTTACGACTCGAGCTCAATCGACCCTCAAGTTTTGTATTTGTGTCGGCTGGCGACAATGGCTCTTACGCCTTAGGTCGAAGCGACCTTTTATGTGTGTGGCCCTGAGGCTCATCAGGCTGGCGACAATGGCTCTTACGCTTTGCCCTAAGGCATATGCATTTTAACTATTTTGGGTTCAGTCTCCGAGTTGGGTTTCGGCTCGAGCTCAATTGACCCTCAAGTTTTCATATTTTGTGCGAGCTGGCTACAATGTCTCTAACGTATCGGGCCGATTCGGCCTTTTATTGGCTTTGTTTTCCCCTCGTTAAGGACTTTTTGAAGTAATTTTCGTCTGACCCATCGTCGGTTCGGGAAGAACCTCGATTTCAAGTCATTTCGTGGTGATGATCGAGCACCTCGTGAGGTTTGGCTCGGAGGCTGAGTATCTCGAAGAAAATGATGTGGAGCTGACATGGTCGAAGCTCTTTTGCCTATGCCGAGGGTAGCCTGTTTAACCGGTTCTTTTCGAAGTAGATTCGAAGTAATGGCCTATGATTTTGTAGCCACGGTCGGGCATCTCCGAGTCGTATTAGCTTGGCTTGTACAACTGTATGGGTAGTCATTTGTGCTTGGCCGGAGCCATTTTTGGTCCCGAGTGTAGTAGTTTAGGTGTCGATATCGAGGGTATGCCTTTTCAGGGATCTTACAAGTTTGATATATAGCCTAAACTTCGGGATCGAGTCTATGCATGTAGTAAGGTCTTACAAAATTTTCATGCCTTTGAGGTCTTATAGTTTTGTTGATACTTGGTACAAGTATGATTCATGTCTTGCTTGAGGTCTTACAGTTTTGTCGATACTTGGTACAAGTATGATTCATGCCTTGCTTGAGGTCTTACAGTTTTGTCGATACTTGGTACAATTATGCTTCATGCCTTGCTTGAGGTCTTATAGTTTGGTCGATACTTGGTACAAGTATGATTCATGCCTTGCTTGAGGTATTACAGTTTTGTCGATACTTGGTACAAGTATGATTCATGCCTTGCTTGAGGTCTTACAGTTTTTGTTGTTGCCTTATATAGGTCTTACGAGGCCGAGCCTGCCCGCTCGGGGTCTTATGGCCTCGGGTTTTTTACTGAATGGCGATTGGCAACAGTCTCCGAGTCATCGAGGTTGTTTTGGCACGGGAGCCGTGACTCTGCAGCTCGGTATTGCCTCTTTGAGGGCATATACAGTTTCGGAGATTCCGATCCTGAGGTCATGCGGATGCCGAATTGTTGACGCCATTCTCCGAGTATTCGGGACGTTTTTTATGGAGGAATTGTTTTGGCAAAAATGCTGAGTTTACTTTGGAGTATGAGATGCTTTGAAAAAAGTTTTCTTTGATTGCTTGGCACAAGTACATGTGTCTCCGCCATCGGGGGCCCGGCTATGTAGACACGGTTCATTCGACCGTTTGGCCCGGCACATCATTTTCCTATTGGGACCCCATTTGGTATTTTTTGGCTTTTTCGAGGGGATGATCTTCCGGGGGGATGCCCTCCAGTGTACGAGGTTGATTGCAAAAGAATCCTTGAACATTTATCTGGATCTTCCTTAGGTAGCATATAGATGTTACCTCGTTAAAAACCTTGACGGTAAAACCCTTCTTGGGATGAAACCCGGCCGAAGGAAAAGAGTACAACGCATGCTTTCGAAACCTAAGGCCTTCGGGTTGGGAAGAGCTCTGGTTGTTTCGGTCGGGTGCCTGCATGAGGGTAAGTGTGAAATATAAAATGAAAAGGGAGATGATTATACCTTAGCGTGGGATGCGCCGGCATTGTTCCGAGGTCTGGTATGTCCCTGTCGCTTGTAATGAGGACGCGGTACGGTCTTTCACTATGTTTAATCGGGCTTAGCCGATGATTTAGTTCGCTTGCCCTTTGGTTCTTTCGAGAGTGGAGATATTGGTATCGGTTCCACGTCATGCACCACAAAAATTTCTCTTGTCGCGTGCTTTTCCCCGTAGACGGTTTTAATCCCGTCCTTTGTTTGGGAATTTCATCATTTGGTGGAGGGTTGATGGCACTGCTCTCATGCAGTGTATCTACGGTCATCCGAACAACGCGTTGTACGTCATGTATCCTTCAATGACATGAAATTTGACATTTTGGGTCGT
This sequence comes from Nicotiana attenuata, assembly GCF_001879085.1. Taxonomy (NCBI): domain Eukaryota; kingdom Viridiplantae; phylum Streptophyta; class Magnoliopsida; order Solanales; family Solanaceae; genus Nicotiana; species Nicotiana attenuata. Next base: position 89,968 of record NW_017670566.1, on the reverse strand, counting down.
GCCGGCCACGTTGACTAGGAGGGTGATTTCTTCTTTAGTTGTTTCACTTTCCATGTTGAATCCGTTGAGGATTCGAGTGGTGCGCATGATTTGGTCTAACAATCCGAGCTGCTCTATTACCCTCGACCAGATAATGTTGGCCGAGCTACCTGGATCCACGAGTACACATTTTTTTTGAAATGTATTCACGAAGAAAGAGATTACCAATGCATCATTATGAGGTTGAGATAAGGCCTCGGAGTCCTCTTCGTTGAATGTGAGGGCATCCTCGGGTATATACCCCCGAGTTTGCTTTTCTCTAGTGATGGATATTTTTGTCTTTCTCATCACGAGGTCCTGGGGATCGTCGACGCCTCCCAAGATCTGGCTCGTTCGCTTCGTTCTTTTTGGCCACCTCTCTTTCTCGGAACTGATTTTTGTCCCGGTCGTCTCGGAGGTGACCATTATTGAGTAGCCTGGCTACTTCCTCTCCTATGGCCGTGAGTGTCATGAAATTCACATACTAAGTTATGATTCCTTTAGGAAGGATCCGACTGTATAGGCCTGGGCCATCTGGTGTCTCTGATTTTGTCGATGGTGAAAACGATATCCGATACATCGACGTTGAAGTTGTATTCTAATAAGCACGGTGCCCCTGTTGGCCCCGTGTTTCCATCGAATCCGGCTCTGTTAATGAGTCCCCGAGGATTCTGTCCTCGATTGATCAATCGATCGTTGCGAGGTGGGTTGCGCCTCGGGGCGTTCCTCCTGTCTTCGGTGTATGGCTGATATCTTTCCTTATTTGGCTTTGGCTCCTTCGTTAGAAGCCTACTCGGGTATACTGAGCCCGAGGGGGCTCCTAGTTGATCATCCTCGACCCTGATCTTTGACTGATATCGGTTGTGGACGTCCGACCAGGTTACGGCGGGATACTCGATCAGATTCTCTTTCAGCTGCCTTGAAGCTACTGAGCTCCGCTCATTCAGGCCTTGAGTGAAGGCCTGCACCGCCCAGTCGTCGGAGACCGGTGGTAGTTCTATTCATTCCGTTTGGAAGCGAGATACGAACACTCGCAGCATTTCGTTCTCCCTCTGCTTGATCTTGAACACGTCAGACTTCCTTATTGCTACTTTGATGGCACCGGCATGTGCCTTTATGAAGGAGTCTGCCAGCATGGCAAATGAGTCTATGGATTTGGGAGCTAGGTTGTGATACCACATCATGGCCCCCTTCGAGAGTGTTTCCCCTAACTTCTTCAGTATGGCGGACTCGATCTCGTCGTCTTTTAGGTCGTTGCCCTTCACTGCGCACGTGTAGGCAGTAACGTGCTCATTGCGGTCTAAGGTCCCGCTTTATTTTTGGAGTTCTAACATTCTGAACTTCTTTGGAATGGGTTTCGGAGCCGCTTCCTCAGGGAAGGGCCTTTGCACGAACTTCTTCGAGTCCACACCTTTCAGGACCGGGGGTGCGCCCGGGATTTGGTCGACCCTGGAGTTGTAAGTCTCGACCTTCTTTTCGTTAGCTGCTATCATTTTCTCGCCCGATTTGATCCTTTTGGTGAGGTCCTGAGCATTTTTATGACAGCGGGATCGGCTATCGGCCCATTATTGCTTGACCTCTCCAGTACCTGTTCGGCCGGGGGAGCTGTCTCCGGTGCTACCGCGCTAGGAGTCTTCTGGTGACTTTGCAGCTGAGCAATAGCCAGCTATTGTGCCTGCAACATTTCAAAGATAACATGAAGGCTAACTTCCCGTTCTTCCCGAGCTGGGGTTTTTTGGGCTTCCTGTTGGTCGACTTGGTGTATGCTCCTGTTAGTGTGGGAGTTTGTTTCGACGTGTCGAGTGTCACATGAGATTCTATCCGCTGGAATCGGTCCTGGAGCGTTCTCAAAATTTTTTGGTGGCTCACCAACACCTGGAACAGCCACACCATTTTCTCCATGGTTCTCAATATTGTTGTTTAGTGAATCAGACATTTTAACCTGAAATCGAAGATCTTGGACAAGAAAAAGTGTGAAAGATAACTTGCATTATGTGATGAAACCAGTAAGAAAATAATCACTATTATTTTTAGCCCCACGGTGGGCGTCAAACTGTTTGCCGTGAAAATGGTAATAACAATTAAATTTGTTGATGGGACTCTAAAAATACGTGATCTATTTTTATGCTAGTTGTTTAAGCAGATGATGCTATGTATATGAAGTTTAGGGACGAAATGCAAGCTAAAATAGAGTTGCAGTCAAATCGATGAGCCAGCCAATCGGGGCCTCGGATTGACCGATACGGGGCCTCGAGGTCAATTCCTGGGCTCGAGCTCGAGCTATTAAGGGTAATCGGGGAAGGGCTAACAGTTGTAAAATAATCAGCGAAGGCTCTTTATGACCAATGATAAGCAATAAATGAAGAACAAGTATGAAAGTAAAAAATAAGAGCAACGATATCGAGAGAGTATGTTAGAAAGAAAGGAGAGAGAGTTATTGTATATTTCATGTGAACGATTGGAACAACAGCCGCCCTTTACAAAATGACAAAGATTCCCTTTATATAGAAAGGGAATCCCTACACGGTATAAAATACATTAATTGTAAAGATATGGATATGGGATGGCTAGATATGACACCCTGATTCGGGTTCAGAGTAGGTCGTTCAGAGTAGGACGGCTAGGCTTTGTCAGACTTAGCCGCGTGTCTTGGGAACTCCCCGTCTTTACCCTTGCCACGGTCATGCCTCTAGGCCGGGCGTCGACGAGCCTCGAGGGAGGGAACTCGGTCACAGCTTTGCGGCCTCGGGGCTCCGAGATGGTCTTCTGGAATGCCTTAATGACAGGAAATTGGACCCTCTGATTTCACCGTATACAATGGGCATATTGAACCACAGCGAAGTAGAGCACGGGAGAAACACCATTTTCTCTTGTGTACGGTGCGGAGGCTTTGATTTCAGTAGAGATTGGAGAACCATAGTAAGCTAGGACCGACATGGGAAGGACTTTACCGGATTTCAGCTGTAACCGGTAAAGGTTCATATTAGCTGGAAAATCAAGACGGAGTAAACTTACCGAGAATTTAGAACGTGACTCACTTCAAAAGGTATTACTGTTGAAGATCTATGTTGCTACTAAAAGTATATGCTGCACTCTTTTTCCCTTTCGATCATTTTTTGTCCCAATTGGATTTTTCTGGCAAGGTTTTTAATAAGATAGCAACGTAAAGCATACTACGAGAAAGGATCATCGATGATATCAGGAACTCCAATGTTTGAATTCTCATACTTAGCATCCGAACACTGGGGGAAGTGGGAAACCATAGTATATCAGTACACTAAAAGTGTCACGAAGAACGGGAACTGTTAGAATTGAAAGTCGTATCTTATCAAGACCAAAGACTGCATGATCATCCCCGTAGAAATAAGTTGTACAAGTTAGCCACATGTATTGGCAGCTTTATTTACTTAAGAAAATAAATATTTATGTAAATGTACTTTTAAAAATGGAAGGAATAAATCAAAGTCTTTTTGTTTTAATCTTAGTTCCTGTCCAATGATAAGTTAAGTTACTTTTTTATTTGAAAGTTAATTAAACTTCAAATGTTTATGTCGGAATGAACAGGAGACGTCCTCTTCAAGAGCACCATAAACATAAGGGTCCTCTCTTATGAAACTGTCATAGTCAAAGGGTAGACACCGGAAGTATGAATGCTAGGAATTAAAAGTCATCGCATGTTAGAAATTTCCGAACTTTATCAAATAAAAGATTTTGTTTTGCATAGAAATTGGCCAAAACATGTCTTTTATTTCTTAGAATGCCAAACTAAATAGAAGTTTTGACATTATTACAAGAAAGATATATATTACATCAATTGATTTTCTCGGCGGGAGTCTGAAGGAAGAGAGGTCTCTTCTGCATCTTTTGCAGATGAAGGTTGTTTCTTATCTGGTTCAATACCTTCATCCTTATCTTCTTTTTCAGCCTCCTCTTAAGTTCCTGAATACTCTGAACATGTGCTCGAAGAGCTTGAAGTAGTGGGCCGAGCAGGAATGTTGCTGAAGGCAATCGTCTCCAATTTGAGAGCTTCAGCAATGTAGTCATCCCTATTCGCAATGCCTTCTTTGGTTTCCTCCAAAGTCTTCCTCCTTATTTTGTAAATTGCATAAATTTTCTCGAGGAGCAAAGAGTATTATTGATCTTGGATTTTTTGCTCGAAGCCTCTCAATTTTGGATTGCAGCTGTTCGTTTTCAGCCCTTATAATGCCATAAGTTCGGTTAAGGTCGATATTTGTCCTTGCATGTTCGCGGTTCTGCTCCAAGACCTTGTTGAACCTTTCCTCCATTCTGGCTCTCTTCTCCTCGACAACAATAGCCTCTTTAGTTCTGGAACGAAAGATTGCTTATAGATTATTGATTTGTTCCGTAGAAGCAGACTCACGTTCTGTTGCCACAGTCACAACATCTTGTAGCTCAGCCCACTTGGCTTTCAAATCTTTTGCTCTTCATGCAATTGAGCGGCCTCTCAGCTATAGGCTATCTTCTCTTACTCAGATTGCTCTAATCCGGCTTCAAGCTTGCCCATTTGAGCAATTTTTGCTTCTAAAACTAGGAGGCACTCGGCAAGTTGATCTCGTTCCGCTGCAAGCTAATCTCGTTCAACAGTAAGTACTTCTTTATCCAAGATCATTTTTGTAACGGAGGCAAGGAAATTAGCCTAAAAAGGTTAAAGATTAAAGTTATGAATCCAATGTCTAGCAAGGAAAAAGGGAAGAAAGAGAAGATTAAATTGATACCTGAGCAGAAAGGTGCATGTTGTTATTGATTAGACACTCAGCAGAAGAGCACTCATGTTTCTCCAATATCTGTTCGACGCCAGAGGCTTCAAGTAGTTAGCGACCCCCACCGGCATGGAGAGTAGATGGAACTCATTATAAATTGTAAGAATGACACTAAGTTTACCATTGGGATTTCGGATGGGTGTTGAGTAAGTGTTCTACATATTCCCATGATCATGTGACCATGGTGAACGAACATCTTCCACTTGTTCGGTTGGGGACGGCGGGGAGATAGGGGTTGTTGGTGTTGCGGATGGAGTTGAGGTTGAAGGAGGTGGAACATCAGAGGTAGAACTCCTCTGACCGAAAGCAACAACGGGAACCCGGAAACTAGACTCAGCGTTTCAACTGTTTCCATTTTCATGAAGAGTGCTCGAACTTCTCCCGGTTGAGGATCCGGTTGAGCTGGAGATCTTTTTCTTCTTTGAAGAGGAACCGCTTCATCATCGGTTTCTTCTTCATCAAGGACCACTGCGGTCGGTCCAGTGGGAGCTTCTTTTATTGAAGGTTTCTCCCAAGTCTCAGCCACATAAGTACGTCTTCTTTTGTTTTTTTATCCTTGGGATGGGGATTCTAGTAAGAGGGACCTTCACTGGAAGCAAGAGCAACTTCACGAGCCCTTTTCCGGTTAAGGATTTCTTGCATTTGTTGGTAGGCCTCTGTTGGGTCATGAGAAACCTCAATAAAAGGGCAAATAGAAGATCCCTTCGGAAGGCCTGTGTATTGCGAAAGGGAGTCAATAAATTGGTTCTAAATCGTGTTGAAGATTGCATGGAAAAGAGAAATATTACTTACCATGACTTTTGGCTTCCCAATTGTATCTGGGAGAAATTTCTTTCCACATACGGAGATCCTATGTGAAAACGTCTAAAAAATTTTGCACCCATTGGGTCAGGTTCTTTACTGGTGGTGGTTCCCAAAGGGTAGCTGGAATAAGGGAAATAAAAGTTAGCAAAAGAGGGAATTCTCTTTAAACAATAGCAAAGTTCCAAGATTCAGGGATAGAAGAGGCTGTTGCCGAAAGGATATCCCTGGTAGCAATGATAACAAACTATTTCATCCAACAACGGTCATTATCGTCATCGACACTGGTAACGATGGCATGGTGGCCACGTTTGCTGAGTTTGACCATGCCTCCACGAAAAATCTTTGGGAGTAGAGATTAATCATATGGGCGAGAGTAAGGGTTTCTCCAACCTGGGAACATAATATCCGAAGGCAAGCACCCGTACACCATATTGATGGGCTTACTTGAACCAAGCTGATTTGGTAGTGCTGGCAAAATTCTAAAATAATGGGATCAATTTCTTGCTCCAATCTTAAGGTAAGATCGTATATATAAACATACATGAATCCGGGTTTGAAAGTAATCCTTTCCACTTCATTGGGGGCCAAGATTTCGATGTTTTCCCAGTCGCAATCTTCCTTTACAATAGGAATGCTAACATGGAGAATGGAAGAATGATATCTTCAGACAGGCCAATTTCTATCATTTTTGGGGTTGATAGTTTCCTTTTGAACTTGAAGGTCCAATTGAGAGTGAAGTTGAGAAGGTATGAGTGTGTTAACGGTAGGAGGCTCGGCATCGACTTCCTTAGTTTTGCTCTTTCCAGAAGGGTCGCCACCGATGTGAAGGCCAGAGTTTCCGGGGACAGTGGTAGATGAAGACATGCTGGTAAAAATCTAGGTAAGAAAATTTTACTAGAAAAAAAAAGGAGTTTGCAGAAAAGCTCTAAAGGAATTTGAAGAAGAAGGGTTTGTAAAAGTGAAAAATAAAAGGGAAGATATCGGTTGGGAATTACCGCATTCATTGAGTAGTCGTTGCAAAAAATCTTTACATTAATACCCAATCGTTATTCAGTCATGAAGAGGGTTTTATTCATATTAAAGAAGAGCTTGATTTGGGGATCTTGTCTCCCTGAATTGAGCTATAAATAAGAGAATTCATATTCATTGTTGGTGATGAAAAATTATCTGTACACGAAAGTCAAAATCTGCTCTTTTTCTATTAAACTACTTTCTCTCTTTTTGTTCTTGATATTGCTCTTTTTATTGCTACCTGGAGTTGTGTCCTCAGTCAGGCTTGTATTTTCTTCAAGTTATTTTAATCAATTTATTTTTGTTCGTAGTTATTTTGTATTCTTGGATTAAATTAATTCACATGTATCTAAACCACATTCCAAATTCAATTGTATCATTTTACGGGTGAACGATCATCTTCTTGGTTGTTTGTAAATCTGAAAAGTTTGTATTACCGGTATGAATTTCCATACAAGATGAAGCTGATATTTATACAGAAGTAGATACAAAATTTTACTAGATAGTTTCACTTTGAATATATTGTATTTTTAAAATTATAGATCTAGATCTAATATTTGTTAAAAATTTGTGAGTTTTACATAAAAAAATTATATTGACATAAAAAAAACTGAGTTCAAATAATTTTTTTTGTCAAGACATTGAATCTGCCCCTGTATTTACAGGATGAATTCACATACAGGAATGTGAGTCCCAACATTGTCAACCGCAGTCAAGCTAATCATCAAGTGATTGTTTATCCTTATCACCTAAGGGGTCGTTTAGTATGAGGTATTAGAAAAAATAATGCAAGCATTAGCTTTGTGTATTACTAATATTTTATTTGGTACATTTTTTCAACCTGTATATAACTAATATTTGTGCTAGTTATACATCATATTTGGTATTATCCTATGTATAAGTAAAGCAAAGAAAACCATGACCTTAGTAATACCAAGGCTATTAATGCATGCATTGTTAGTAACTGTATTTGTAAACTAATTCTGGAAAAAATAAAGCAAAATAATATATAAACAGAAAACGTAAAGATATAGAAATCAATTCGAGCCCACTGAATTCACAGTGTTTCCTTAAGGAATTTAATCCCCTCCTAGTACCCAAGGTTATGGATTATTTCCTCCCAGGATAGAACGAATTACACACTAGTGTAGTGGTACTTCAAACCCCAGTGTTTCAGCGAACACAAAGTTCGGTAGAAAATCACACTTACTGTTGCTTTGTTTGATGTTAAAAATATGCAGAAGAAGGAGGAGAAACTCAGAAAAGCGTATGGAAATTCTGAGCAGAATAGTCTAGTATTTATAGCCAAAGTTGGGCTGAAATCTGAAGAGGTGCAACTCTTCAGAATGGTTGTTTATGCAAAACGGCCACAGTATAAATGCCATAACATAAATGGCTATTTACTCAACAATAAAGAGGGAAAATTGAAGGGTAGTTAATTTTCCGTTACAAAAACAGAAAACTGAAAACTGAAAATTGGATAACTGAATTGGATTTAATGTTAATATTCTATTATTAAAACAAATATTTAATAACATTTCTGTTAATATTTTACTATTAACAAATAAATTTGGTCCAAAAATTAATCAATCAATCATTTGACCAAATCCAAATCCGAATCCAAAGCCGAAGCCGAAGCCGAGCCGAGCCGAGCCCAGTCGAGCGAGTGTGCGACGACGACGACGACGACGTGAGGCTTGCCTTCTTCTCAACTCTTTATGAGCTAGAAGAAGAGCAATTACTTATATACCCATCAAAAACCTTTTCCTCTTCCAATATGGGACAGGGGGGAACTTAAAATTTCACTCAAAAATTTTATTTTCCTCCATTTCCCATTCAATCTCTTTTAAGTATTTAATATACTTAAATACATAAAACCCCAACAATCCCCCACATGAATGGGGAATGGCTATATCATGGAAACATGCATGAAAAACTGTATGATTCGCAAGTAAGGATTAATTGCATCTGGATAAGTAGGTTTCCCTTTGAACTTTCCGTAGTGAACTTATGTCGGATATACTCGATCAATCGGTAGATTTGATATCTTTGAACCGTCGAACTTTGGTGTATACCTAGACAACCACAAGCCACACATCCAACCCTTAACCGTCTTTGGTTCTCATTGTTGTGTTCGTTTCAGCCATGAACACCGCCTGGTTTTATAAGTGCGTAGAGAACTGGCCTTCCAAAGTTCTCCTTGAAGCGGTTAACACTTCACACTTACATAGGTGATTCCTAAACGTGTCATCCCGTAGATACACTATTTGATATACCCCGTATCAAATTTAGAAATTATTAAAAAGCCTTAGTGTTTTATCCTTGGTACTAAACATTGTCTCATTACGAGAATGGACCAAAAGTTTAGTTGACAATGTTGAACCGTCATTAATGACTTTGTTTGATCTCCTTGAACCTAGATCTTGGGATCTCCAGTCTTCTAGGTAGAGTAACCGCCACTATGACTTGTTCTCGGCCACAGTCCCATTCCCCTTGATGATTTCTCAACTACCTCTCTAGTTAGGCCTTTTGTAAGTGGATCCGACACATTATCACTTGACTTTACATAATCAATCGTGATAATTCCTCTAGAGAGTAATTGTCTAACGGTTTTATGTCTTCGTCGTATATGACGAGATTTACCGTTATACATAACGCTCCCAGCCCTTTCAATTGCCGCTTGACTATCACAATGTATGCATATTGGTGCAAACGATTTGGGACAAAATAGAATATCTTCCAAGAATTTCCGAAGCCATTCAACTTCTTCACCAGTTTTATCCAAGGCTATGAACTCAGCCTCCATTGTAGAGCGGGCAATACAAGTTTGTTTGGACGACTTCCAAGATACCGCTCCTCCACCAATAGTGAATACATATCCACTTGTGGACTTCGAATCAGCTGAACCGGTGATCCAATTTGCATCACACTATCCCTCAATGACCGCAGGATATTTACTGTAGTGCTAAGCAAAGTCCTGGGTATGTACTAAGTACCTCAAAACTCGTTTCATCGCCATCCAATGAGATTGACCTGGATTGATCGTATATCGACTCAATTTACTTATAGAACAAGCTATATATGGTCGTGTACAGTTCATGATGTACATTAAGCAACCCAACACACGAGCATAATCCAATTGTGATATGCTTTGGCCTTTGTTCTTTGCTAATGCAAGATTCACGTCAATTGGAGTCTTTGCAACTTTAAAGCCCAAGTGCTTGAATTTTTCAAGTACTGTTTTAATATAATGAGATTGTGACAATGCCAGACCTTGAGAAGTCTTATGGATCTTAATTCCCAGAATTAAATCAGCAACTCCCAAGTCTTTCATATCAAACTTGCCAATTAGCATGCGCTTAGTGGCATTTATGTTGGCAATGTCATTACTCATTATCAGCATATCATCCACATATAAACAAACAATGACTATGTGATTTGGAGTATATTAAATTCCTTAAGCTTGTTAGTAAACTGTATTTGTAAACTAATTCTGGAAAAAACAAAGCAGAATAATATATAAACAGAAAACGTAAAGAGATATAAATCAATTCGAGCACACTGAATTCACAGTGTTTCCTTAAGGAATTTAATCCCCTACTAGTACCCAAGGTTATGGATTATTTCCTCCCAGGATAGAACGAATTACACACTGGTGTAGTGGTACTTCAAACCTCAGTGTTTCAGCGAACACAAAGTTCGGTAGCAAATCACACTTACTGTTGCTTTGTTTGATGTTAAAAATATGCAGAAGGAGGAGGAGAAACTCAGAAAATCGTATGGAAATTCTGAGCAGAATAGTCTAGTATTTATAGCCAAAGTTGGGCTGAAATCTGAAGAGGTGCAACTCTTCAGAATGGCTGTTTATGCAAAACGGCCACAGCATAAATGTCATAACATAAATGGCTATTTGAGAAGAAGGCAAGCCTCACGCCGTCGTCGTCGTCATCGCTCGCTCGTTCGCCTTCGGCTTCGGCTTCAGATGTGGATTTGGATTTGGTCAAATGATCGATCGATTGATTAATTTTTGGACAAAATTTATTTGTTAATAGTAAAATATAAACAGAAATGTCATTAAATATTTGTTTTAATAACAGAATATTAATATTAAAATAAATATTAATATTAAATCCAATTCAGTTATCCGATTTTCGGTTTTCTGTTCTTGTAACAGAAAATTGACTACCCTTCAATTTTCCCTCTTTATTTTCCCTCTTTATTGTTGAGTAAATAGCCATTTATGTTATGGCATTTATGCTGTGGCCGTTTTGCATAAACAGCCATTCTGAAGAGTTGCACCTCTTCAGATTTCAGCCCAACTTTGGCTATAAATACTAGACTATTCTGCTCAGAATTTCCATACGATTTTCTGAGTTTCTCCTCCTTCTTCTGCATATTTTTAACATCAAACAAAGCAACAGTAAGTGTGATTTGCTACCGAACTTTGTGTTCGCTGAAACACTGGGGTTTGAAGTACCACTACACCAGTGTGTAATT
>NW_017670566.1:39235-78832 GCF_001879085.1 Nicotiana attenuata | reverse complement strand
CGTTCTATCCTAGGAGGAAATAATCCATAACCTTGGGTACTAGGAGGGGATTAAATTCCTTAAGGAAACACTGTGAATTCAGTGGGCTCGAATTGATTTCTATCTCTTTACGTTTTCTGTTTATATATATATTCTGCTTTGTTTTTTTCCAGAATCAGTTTACAAATACAGTTTTACTAACATGCATTAGTATGGTTAAAGACAAAATTGTCCTTAAAGTCCTTTAAAGATAGAGAATACGGAGGGCATTTTTGTAAACAACTATTTTTCTTAAAAATTATGCAATGCATTATAATTTTTAATACACTACACCAAACAATAGATAAAAATAATATATGCATAACTAATGCTTGCATTACTAACCCATGCATTACTAAATCCCTGCATTACTAATACACCTTATTCCGCACTATTCTATATACACCCTACCAAACGACCCTAAGAGTTGATATCACCTTCTGTTGCTGCTGAAAATTCATTTTGGCTTCCTATAGAAAAGTATTTTACGAATATTATTTTTTAGTTGACTAATGACAAACAGGATGAGACAAATGTAACATGTAAGGTATATGGAAACGGAATACGGAATATTGTAAGTTTATTGAATGGTAGTCTAAAGAATACTTAAATTAAGGGGTAAGTGTACACACCTTATTCATGTAAAAAAAATTAGGAGGCGTTCTATTTGGTCACCCCCATTTTATTTGTACCTATCATTTTATAAAAGTTTAATTAGTACTCAAAGTATAGCTGTACAGATAACTTCTTTTTCTTTCTTCCTTTTTCCTCCTCCTCCTCCTTTCTTCTTAGTTGTGTGAAAACAAAGGTGACAGTGATTTACATGATGTTTATGAGCATATTTAAAGGTGATCTAAATGGTGTTTTTACAGTAGTGAACCGATGTTGGCACCCTCTTTTTATTTTTACTGCTTAAGGTTTCTTCTTCTTCTCTACCTTGCAAAATGGGTTAAATTTGTTATTGCTATGACAAATTTGATGATGGGTTTTTGTTCTTTATGATATTTTGAAAGTTATGGTTTCAAATTTGAGCTTCATTTGTAGTGATTTAGATTTAGAATTCGTTTGTTCATTGTTAAATATGCGAAGAATCAATTTTTATTTTGGGTCAATTTGCACTTCATACTAAATAATCTTAAGTGCATTGCAATAAATTATTTGCACTTCAAGTCTTAAGTGCCTTAAGTATAATTTTTGCAAATTCAACTAAAATGTCTTTAAGTGCATTAAAATTAGCCCGCACTTCTACTAAACAGTCCTTTAAGTGCATCATAAGTTTAGCAAATTCAAACGCGATTTTCAAATTTCAGAGACCCCCTAAGTTTTTAAACTCAGTGTAAATTTGCAAATTTTTATGTAATAAAGAATATCACTTCAATGATGACCCAAACTATGTATTATATGCCAAATAACCCCTTATATCATTGGTCTACTTTCCTGGGTCAGAATCGGAAATATCTCTGTAATTAATGTTCTTACCAATGTTGGATCAATTGCATAATTAACGTCTTTAGATTCCAGTTACTCTTTTTTTTTTTTCTTTTCTTTTTTGTTACCGAGAATCCATCTGGAGTCCTTTAGAACCAACTCTGCAGCCTTCGAAACTCGGTGATAATGGGCCCGCTCCTCTACCGCTTCCTCCACTTAAATACCATGACTTTGCTTTGGCATGGTGTGGGGTCCTTGAACCTGTGACCTAAGACACAAATCCACCACCTTTGCCACTTGAAGCTAGGCGCGGTACATTAAGGTTGCCCATGGATGAACACTTGTCAACCCGAGGATAAAACAATTTGTGAACCACCTTTACATTCCATTTGGTGGTACTTCCGATATCATGATTTTTAAAGGTGTACGTATTTCTGTCAAAATAAGCACTCCAACTTGGCAGCTAATAAACACATGGAAGACCAATTAAAACGTTAATGTAATGAAAACATGCAGTATATAATCTGCATGAGCTACTTTAGAAAGATAAATTCTAAGGCACAAAGGAATTTATTTCACATCATATCACTGTCTGTAGTAGACAAATTGCAAAAGAAAGGGTATGAACTCCAGCCCGTCGGTTGGAAATTGTGCGGATGCAAAAAAGGGCGAGGCATTTATATAAAGACAAAATATATAAGGTATAGGTCATAATTTCGCTTCTCGTAGAAGCCAGAAAATGAATCAGTGAACAAGCAAAAACATTATCAGTATCTCCTCTTGTCATGATACTTGTTTGGCTAAAAGCTTCTCATTAAGAATAAAATAAGGAAAAAAATAATTTAAAGTTAAATTGTTTCCAGATATAGAAATATATTATTTCTTTGGAATGGAATAATAAGAAAAATATCTTGTTTAAATTAACAGGGAGTAATAAGTTGGTTGACCACGACATGCACTTGCAGGTAGCTTTTTGGCTATGTTGATTGGTGTGAGAGAAAATTAAGGGCAAAGTGGGAAAAACAAAAATAAAAATAAAAATAAAAGGGGAACAGCATGGTTATCCGTACTACAATTGTACATCTATTCTCATTTTTGAAGATTTATGTAGTAGGGAATCTAGACTTTTGAAAATAACATTTAAATGCATCGAGACTTTACAGGTTCTTTCATTTTTGATGAATGAGTTATAAAATGAACCATTTTCTTTGTGTTTGTTTTGTCTTTGTTTATTATAAGAGTACATTTCTTTCCATAAAAGGGAAGTTTTATTCTTATTTACGTCATTTCTACTTCTTTGTTGAGATATTTTTCTAACTAATATAGTAAAAGTTATCTCATGCTCTACTTTGTCTTTTGAACAATTTTTTAAAAGGAATAATTAGTATGAAAATCATTCCCTTTTAGGATCTTTAATAATTTAAGATCATTAGACTTTTTAGAGAGTCGTAAACACCTAACTTATATCTTTCATCATTATTTTGAAAACCTATTTTCTTAGTAGACACCTACTCATATATTATTTGTAAGTTCAAAGGCATGTATGTATAGAGAAGCTAGAATACATGCATTGAGAATCGTATGGATTATGAGAGTTCATATCTTTTAGGAGTATAGGATATTATTATATAAGATGGTTATATTGATTTAGGGTTGCCAAGTGCCCAGTTGACATAGGGATCCGAGTTGAGGTTTGACCAGGTGAACTCATAGATGGGTTGATTTGAGACTTGACCCAACTTGGAGTATCCCATAATCAACATTTTGCTGAAATATTGATCTATTTAATTAATTTGGATTAAATGGGTTGGAACACTTTTGAGTGCACAACTTAGTTATTAGACATCAAGTGATCTCAACACCAATTGATAAAGGCACTTGATCCCGTATCTTCCGCAAAGCTTACCACAGAACAAAAAATAAAACTCACGGTTTTTTTTTCCTTCAATTTTTACCTTTTACTTTGAAGATTCAAGGTTCTTCACTCTTCAAATAGAGAAACTTTACTTTGTCAAACTTAATTTCAATAACTTAGGTTAATAATTAATTGCATGTAATCTCTGTTCATTTCGAAGGTTAAATATGTGTAAATCTACATGTAATGTCATGTAACCACCACGAAAGAAGTTCGAGCTGTCATAGAAATAGCGTTTCTTAAATTAGTCGTTTGATTTTTACTCATAGAATTCTTACTTTCAATCTTATCAGCATGAACCACCTACTTTGTTTCCCAAGAATCTAAAATCTGTTTTTGGTGGATTTTGATCATTTAAGTTCTATTGTTACTTTCTTATCAAGTCCATGCACTTTTCATGTGGAATAATCTTTTTCTTCAAAGTTGTTTTTTATATTTTGTTTTGGGAGGTAATCATTAAGTGCCTTAATAAATTTGTATGTACTTTGACAGTAACGGATTTGGTTGGTTGGAGGGATTAGGAAAAAAAAAATCTTGACATAATTTGGTAACTATCTAAATACAAACAACAACAACATATCCAATATAGTCTTACAAGTGGTGTCTGGAGAGAGTGATGTGTATGCACATTTTACCCGTACCTTGTGAAGATAGAGAGGTTATTTTCGATCGACCCTCGGCTCAAGAAACGCATAATCAAAGCAGTTAGAATAAGAAAATACAACTAAGGAGAATCCATATAAAGAGAAGCAGTAAACACTCAAAAAAAAGATAACCAAAGCAAAAGGAATCATTGGTAGTATTAGATATCTAAGAGTAGGAAACCTTTAGACTCTAGGTTTGCCTCCGAACCTCCAGCCTAGCGTTAACACCGCCTCACGTCTCGTCAATGAGGACAATGCCCTGCAAGTAATATGCACCAAGGCACCTCGCATTGAATGTGTCCCGTCAACTTATCCATCACCAAGGCAAATAATAAGAATAGGCTGAGAGTTGATCCTTGGTGCAGTCCCATCATGATTGTGAAGTGCCCGTAGTCTTCTCCCACTGTCCTCATTGGCTCCATCATTCATGTCCTTAATCGCCACATGTACACCTTTAACCTCCAAACATGTCCTCAAAACCTCCCTTGGGATTTTGTTGTATATTTTTTCTAGGCCGATGAACAGTATATGTAAGTTCATATTCCTCTCCCTATACTGATCCACCAATCTCCTATCAATATGAATGGTTTCGATAGTCGATCCCCTTGCATGAATCCAAACTGGTACTATCTGAGTATTTTTTTTTTGGCATAACTAATATCGGTATAACTTATAATTTAAAATAAGTGTTATTTATACAATATGTAATGACGTACACGAATACTAATATTAGCTAAACTGGTAGTATTGATCTTCTTATAACAATTCTTGAATTATCATCTCCATATAATTAGTCCGCAAATTTCGAATCAAACAACCCCCAACTGTATTGTTCATTAGAATGAGTTTTATGCATCTGCAGTTACTATTTAGATAGAAAAACGAGTTTGATTGAACTTGCCTAATCTACAGTCGTAGATTTGAACTAGAAAATTTCATAGCAACTTTAATTAACAAGTATAGAAATTAAATTGAGAGCATAACTGTTCGACTCAAAAGTTGTCTACCACTTTTTAAGCAAATCAATCAATATAGATGAAGGGGTAAATCATAGTCAACCATAATTAATACTGGATCAAAGAACAGAGTCATAAAGATAGAAGAGTCAATTGAAATGACACTTGGGAGGTTTTATTGATTGTAGAAATTCGGCCTGCCTCTCCTTGAAGAGGTTAAGGAGATTACAATCAACTTATTTCTTCCTCCCTCGTTGGAGGTGGAATCTCTCTCTCTTTGTATAAGATCAGTCTCTCTTTCATGAAGTTCCCCCATTGTTTCCACTGTTTTTGGATCATGGAGAGCCCAGCCCCCCTTTAAGGGGTTCTTCTGCCCTCTATTTATAGCCCAGAACTTCTCGTGCTCATCATATCTTATTTGGGCCGGGTCGGGGAGGTGACCTCCCCTCATGGGAAGGCCTCGACCTCGACGCTTATGTCGTAAATAGTAGCGATTAGATGAAGTCAAGTTCGTTGATTACTACTGCAGGGTGGTCGGGACGGGATCATTGCCGCTGTGGTCGGGTGGTCAGATTCTGACCAATACAGTTAGTCGCTCCGTTCGTCGGGATCGTATCTTACCGACCTCGGCGGACGGATAATGTTTGCGACGGAATCGTGGAGGGAGTCAGATTCGCATATTTTTCTTTGGTCGCGTTATAAATTTTGAAACTGCCCGGAGGCGTCTTTCTAATACTCTTATGCCGTCACGACGGTTTCGAAACCGAAGAGACGGTTGACAAACGAAACGTAGCTTTGTATAAGCAGTCACAATGGCGCACGTTCCCGAGAAGCTGAATCGTTTCGTGCCCGGCCAGGTTCTGGCGGCGACCGTTGGTTTTGTGTCCTAGAGAATTTGTGTCTTATAAATTGAAGGAGTTTGTCACTTGTTTCTCACACTTCATCGCTCTTCTTCGAGAGAATTCCCAGAATATCTCCCTTTCTATTAGTTTGAACTCTTCTTGACTCCGTTGCTCGCAGCAATCTTTAGCTTCCTCGCTTCTTCCTCAAAGTTCCTTCCTCCTCTTTTTATGAGTTAAAGATGACAGGAACTTCTTCTCACGATAATCTTCCGGCTATCTCTCCGGCGGCCGGGGACCCTGCTCCGACAGACGGAGACGTAGACCCGATGGAGTGCGAAGATGTTCCTTCAGTAGAGGAAATTTTATCCCGCCCAGGGAAGGCAGTGGTGGATTTCAGCGCCGATGGTGGTGCGGAGCAGGTAAATATTCCTCCCCTTATAGGGGAGATCGGAATAGCAGATTTAAGGGCACGATGGGGTATTCCTAGTTATGTCGAGATGGTACCGGCAAAGAGAGAGGATAGGGTCCAGATCGACCGTCCCGGGTTCTGCTCGTTCTATGCTTACCCCTTCCTGGTGGGATACACACTTCCGCTTCCAATGTTGGTGGTCGACTTCTGCCGCTACTATGAGGTGTGTCCTGCCCAACTCTCTCCTTACCTGTACAAGTTGTTCCTCATGTTTATCAAGTACGCGGAGCTAGCTGGTCGGGAGGTCACTCTGAGACACGTGTTCAGCCCGTTCGCTCCCTAAAAGATTCGCGGCACTATGATCCACGCGCGTCCCCGAGGGTCGAAAGGTTTAGTGGTCAAGATGGACGACAGGACCAATCATCATTTTTTTGATAACTTTTTCTATGTACGGACCGAGCACCTTGTAGCAGATCCAACTGGGTTTCCAGAAGTGTGGAATTTTGCCCGTAAGACTTCGTCCTTGATTAGTGGAGTACCCACTTTGGCCTCGCTTTCTTTATATCTCATGTTGTAAATATTGATCTATTTCGATGCTTTGCAGCCGAGAAGTTACCCCCGCCTCCTCTGGAGGGGATTCGAGAATGGGTCGAGGCCATTCTTCCCCATACAGCGGGAATTCATACATGGTCGACGTTTCATATGAGATTCGGACGTAGGCCCCTTACAGGTGAGATAGCGCCCTTGTTTTCTACCCATTCCTTTTTGTTTCGATCTTACCTTTCGAGTTTTGCTTGCCGTGGCCAGGGAGGGCTCGAAGAGTCAGAGCTCCTCAGTTAGCTTTCTGTCACCCGGCCGCGTCCGCTTGCATCAGTGCAGTACCTGCAGCCCGTCCTTCGTCAAGGGCGGCGTCGGTAGAATCTGTGGCTTTGGCCGATCCGACCCGGACTATATCTCCGGAGGAGGGTCGATCTGGTACCGTCCGTCCTCAAAACGACTCGCCATCGATCGGGGAGGAAGAATGGTCGTCGAAGAGACGGAGGGATAGGGTTTGAGATGGTTCCTCCGACAGTGATCAACTTAGATTCACCCCCAGCAAACCCAGAGGGAGGTGTCGTTGCGGCATCTACCGCTGAGGGGGAGCGGGTGGTCGGAGCCGCTCCCACCAGCCAAAGCCAGAAAAATCCCGCTGCTGTAGTGACCCGATCAGGAGTTCCCGCCGATGATGACGCAGGACATCCCGCTGTAGCAGAGAATCAGTCCCCTGACACTGCGATCGTGACCTCGAGTGTGCCGTTATCGTCCTCGGCAGGTCGAGTCACACCACCGGCAGCGAAGAGGGGAAAGAGTGTAATGGTCGATGAATACGAGTCTGAGTCTGACTTGGACCCTGATGATGTTCGGATGTTCGAGGAGGGCATGACTCACTCGGTGGTTCATGCAGAGGGGTCGGCCCGTTTCGTCGAGATCCCCGCTGACGTGAACCTGTTGACTCAAGGAGGTAACTTGGTACCACAATTCAGCTTGCTGTGTTCTGAGGCCGAGAACGAGTCCCTGAGGAATGTTTCGGATGTTGAAGTGATGGACGAGGTGGCTGTGATGGGCTTGCGGGTATGTTATATCTGACTTTGATGTATTTCTCCTTTGTTGCAGAATGAGCATTAGTTTGACTGATTTCTTCTTTTGCAGACGTACATGTTGGAGGTAGAGAATATTCGCAGGGCCAACGTCCGATCGAGGATCTTCTTGCAGATGCTGAAAAAGTATCGTCGCTATCGCGATTAATGCCGTGAGTTGCATGAACGGTTAAGGAATGATCCCCGCAACTAGGCTTTGGGCGAGGAATTGGAGAAGAAGGACCAGGAGCTAGTGCAGGCGCTCCGCAGCAGGAGCGAACTTGAAGAGGAAATTCGCCTCAAGGACGAGGAGCTCGAGGTGGGCAAAGGGGTCGCCGCGGAATGTGAGCACCTGCAGGACAAGTTACGAGCAATGCAGTTGGAACTGGAGCAGAGCCAGGCCAGAGCCGCGGAAGTGGATGCTGAATGGAGAGGGAAGCTGACTGCACTAGAAAGCAAGGTTGCCAACTTGGAGCGCATGGAGAGGGAAGCGTTAGACGCTTCGACGAGGGCAGCGGCCCTAGAGGCGGCAGTTCGTGTACATGAGTCCGAGCGAGAGTCGGAGAGGGCTACTGCGGCCCTTAGGGAGGAGAGGCTCGAGGAGCGGATTAGTGCGATTGATCAAGAGGCCTTAGCCTTGTCAGATCGAGTTGCGACCTTGGAGGAGGAGAATCAGCAGTTGAGGGCTCAGGCTGGACCATCCCGTGCCGCTGTTCCCCGCCAGGCTCATAAACTCTGGGTCTACGCCGAAGCTCAACGTGACATTTTCAAGAACTTGTGGGAGGCGGGCCCCGTGACTGAGGCAGCATTCGAGGAGGCGCGCTAGAAGGCTCGTGAGGCTCGAGCCAACTGTGGAAATGATGTGGCGACACTCGAAGCTGATGGGGACGCCAGTGGTGATGATGATAACGACGGTGTTGGCGCCGAGTGAGAGAAAATTGTGTTTCGTTGTTCTTTTTTTTTTCGTATGCCGATCGGCGTTTGTTTGTTCCTTGTTGTCTTCTTCCCCTCTCCTTTCTCTTTTTTTTTTTAGTTGGCTGGCCTGGACCAGATGTAAGCGGCAATAGCCCGCATTTCTGACTTCATGAATAAAGAATTCTTCTTCGTTTCTTGCTTTATATTTCAGTTCTCTGTTGATTTTCGATCTAGTCGCGGGGTGGGGGCTCGTCAGACGAGTCCAGATTCCCCTTATGTGATGAAGGTTTCAGGTCGTGGGTTTCATTATGAACCTTTCGAGAGGATAGCTCGTCTCAGTTCGAGCGAGGTCAAACTGTCACTCCTTGATGGGATTCAGGCACTTACCCTGAGTCCCAGTTCGAGCGAGGTCGAACTATCAAACTTTGATAGCGAAGGCACTTAGCCTGAGTCCTAGTTCGAGCGAGGTCGAACTATCAAACTTTGATGGCGAAGGCACTTAGCCTGAGTACCAGTTCGAGCGAGGTCGAACTATCAAACTTTGATGGCGAAGGCACTTAGCCTGAGTCCCAGTTCGAGCGAGGTCGAACTGTCAAACTTTGATGGCGAAGGCACTTAGCCTGAGTCCCAGTTCGAGCGAGGTCTAACTGTCAAACTTTGATGGCGGAGGCACTTAGCCTGAGTCCCAGTTCGAGCTAGGTCGAACTATCAAACTTTCATGGCGAAGGCACTTAGCCTGAGTCCCATTTCGAGCTAGTCGAACTATCAAACTTTGATGGTGAAGTCACTTAGCCTGAGTCCCAGTTCGAGCGAGGTCGAACTGTCAAACTTTGATGGCGAAGGCACTTAGCCTGAGTCCCAGTTCGAGCGAGGTCAAACTGTCAAACTTTGATGGCGGAGGCACTTAGCCTGAGTCCCGTTGTTTACATCGATGGTTCAACGCCTCGGGCGTTAAGTGTCGGCTTCATTTTGGCCTGTGGTCGTATGTTGTACCCGTGCTATGATTGTTCGCCTGACCGTGGCATTCAGGTTGCTTCGAGGTGATTTTCGATTCCTCGTTTGAAACACCTCTGCGCTGGTTTTCGGCCTGACACAGTATGGTGGATGAGAGGGGGATGCTCCATTCTTCTGCCGGCGATCAGGAGGAGAAGGGGGGACGCTTTGCATCACTTCTTTCCTCGCTCGGGCTGTTCGAGGTCAAAAGGGCGGAAAATTTCTAGCTCCCGTTGGCGCATTCGATTCTTCTTCTTTTTTGTTTGTTTGATGCGCCTCCATTGACTCTGGTTTGAGTCGAATTTTCTTCTTGGTGTTTCTTTTTCTTCGATCCAGGAAGAACTAAGTATTTTCACTAGGAAATCCCACAGACGGCGCCAAATTGTTTGACTCAAAAGTTGTTTAACACTTTTCAAGCAAATCAATCAATATAGATGAAGGGGTAAATCATAGTCAACTATAATTAATACTGGATCAAAGAACAGAATCATAAAGACAGAAGAGTCAATTGAAATGACAGTTGGGAGGTTTTATTGATTATAGAAATTCGGCCTGCCTCTCCTTGAAGAGGTTCAGGAGATTACAATCAAATTATTTCTTCCTCCCTGGTTGGAGGTGGAATCTCTCTCTTTGTATAGGCTCAGTCTCTCTTTCATGGAGTTCTCCCATTATTTCCACTGTTTTTGGATCATCGAGAGTCCAGCCCCCTTTAAGGGGTTCTTCTGCCCTCTATTTATAGCCCAGAACTTCTCGTGCTCATCATATTTTATTTGGGCCGGGTCGGGGAGGTGACCTCCTCTCATGGGGATGCCTCGACCTCGACGCTTATGTCGTAAATAGCAGCGATTAGATGAAGTCGAGTTCGTTGATTACTACTGCAGGGTGGTCGGGACGGGATCATTGCCGCTGTGGTCGTGTGGTCAGATTCTGACCAATACAAGTACCATACAATTGCACTTGAATTTCAGCTGATACTTCATTTGAAATCAAAGATTTTATGGCTAAACACTATTTGCAAATTTGAAATATTAATAGCAACGAGGCCTTAATCAAATTGCATTGCATCTAATTTTAAAGCATATTCTCGAGCTAACAAAAGAATATATTTATGCTTTCAGCTAATCTTGTAATCATGCGCACTTATCGTGGAATGCAACAAGGAAATATTTATCTATAGTAGCTAAAATGTTCAAAAGTTAATTGGTGCAAAGAAAAAAATAAAAAAGAAAAATATAGAATTTTTTTTTTAGTTGGAAAGATAGGCAATATTATAACATAACAAAATTTACATAAGTTTAGAGCCTTGACGCCTACAAGGCAGCCTTTGGGCGTGGGTTCTTTCGAATTGCATGCATTGGTTCGTAATCACCAAATCCTTGAATTGATTCTATTCTTCTATGTTTACTTGACCCCATAGTGTATGCGCGTGTGTTGTCATATTTTTCCAATAAGGTATTCTTTCAAATATAATGGTGTTTGTATCAATTTGTACGCATCTTAATTATATTGAGTACTATTTCTCAATACGAATATCAATCAAGTCGATTCATCAAAATTTAATAATATGAAATAATATCGTTCAGCACTTTGTATCTTTGTTCTAATTTTTACACCGATCTTCTATGATTTTTATTTTATTGATTACCGAATCACACCTTTACCACTAAGAGAAGTAGAAGAAAGTGACCTTTTAATAAGTTTTATGCATGTCAATGGTATTAACTAGTCCATCCAGCTCATAAAGAACAAAGATTAATAGCCTGTTTGGCCTAAGCTTCTAAAAATCAGCTTATCACCAAAAGTACTTTTTCTCTCAGAAAAGTACTTTTGGTGATAAACAGTTTGTGTTTGACCAATTAATTTGAAAAACACTTTTGAGCAGTAATTAGAGTTTGGCCAAGCTTTTAAAAACTACTTCTAACCGTATTTTTCTTAAAAGTGTTTCTCAGAAAAATGTTTTTAAAGAGAAGCTACTTTTTCTGCTACTCCTTAAAATTATTATTTTTCCTTCTAAAATTTGGCCAAACGTTTCATTTTAAAAAAAAAATACTTTTAACCCAAAAAAGTATTTTTGACCAAAAAAATAGCTCGGCCAGGGAAGAAATGAGAGGTGAAGGAATGCGTGAAAGGGGGATAACCGCCCAGGCGTTGCACGAGGCACCGCACCCTTTTTGAGCAGCTTGTTTATACCAATCCAGCGGCTAAATTGCTAATCTTAAGAATATGTTTGTTGGTTTGTTTGTCGGAAAATGGTCAAATATACCCCCTTTACTTTCAAATATTATTATTTATATTTAACCATCATTATATTATTCGGCCAATTTCATTCATCGTTATTTTATATGGTTAAATTTATCCCAATCATCAGCAAATATTTAAAAATTATTGTTGATCTGTTAAGTAATTCAAAATCTTTCAAATTTCTTTTATTTAAATTACTAGAGTATATAAATTCATAATCTGCTAGCTAGTGTGAAAATTGAACACCCTTTTGAATTTAAGGAGTAGAAATTAGTACACAATTTGTTCTTTTCAGTGTTGCTTAGTGACATGCTTCATATCCTCTCCGAAAATAAGCTCTTTACTAGTTGGGTATTTTGAATACATTAATTTTAATCAACTCATCAGTCTGTCCAATGGGATGCTACTGATTATATATAACCGTAGGGATAAATTTGACTCTGTAATATAACAGAGGTTAATGTAAATAATATTTGAAAGTAGAAGGGTATATTTGGCCCTTTTCCAAACATATGTAAAACGACGTAAACAATGATTGTCCGGAGATTAACGAAATTTAAACCCGTCAATCTGATCGTACTCTAGAGAGAAATAATACTTCCTCCGTTCACTTTTACTTGGCATGTATTTTAAAAGTAGATTTTTATTTTTACTTTACTTTACGCATATCAAGAGAAGACAAATTTTCTTTTTCCTGTTATACCAACAGTATTTATTAGTCATTTCAAATTATTTTCTCAAATCCAATAAAATATACATCAATTAATATGGGTATCATGGTAAATTATGCACTTCATTTATTATTTCTTAAAGGTCGTAAAAAGTCAAAATGTGCCAAGTAAAAGTGAACGGATGGAGTATTTACTTTTGTCTTCTTCTTTTGTATTTTCAATTTAAACGTGTCTTGAATAGCATGTTAGTTTCAATTAACTGAAGTATATTTGTCAATACATACATTGACTTGGTTAATTCAACTTCAAGAGACAATGTTGAATAATTAAGAATTTATTTCCATTTATGGTTACACCATTAATTTTTCAAAGGTCATAGTGTAATATTCATCTTGTTTTTTCTTTTCTTTCATCCAGAATGCTTGAAATGAAATTTAGAATTGTAGGACTTTGGCCATAGATTTTGCCAAAATAAGTTTGGATTTTATTCGGCAAACATATGTTTGGCCATAGATTTTGCTTACATTTTGGGAAAATGCCAAATCCCAAATCCCAAACCTAGCTCAATAGCTGGTTTTGGGCCAAAATATCACTAGATTTTTTAAAAATTGCCCCAAACTTTTGTATTTTATAAAAGAGCCCACTATTTGTTATTTTGTAACAATGTTGCTTCGTGTTCTCGGTCATCTGATAGTGTATCATGTAGTTCATTATAAAAATAATAATTTTGTACCAAAATTATTTATGTTCATGACTATGGTTTGCGATAATATAATGAATGTTATTGATAATGGTACCGTTGGATATCTGTGATAGTTTTTAGAACTTGTGGGTATGAGTCATTGATCACGCCCAACTATGCCTTATAAAAAGGACAATGCGGTCGTTGCAAATATAATCCGGTTTACAAGTCCGGAGTCGAATCCCACAGAGAACTAAGGTTTAGCTACAGCTGTTCACTATCACCAAGAAGACAAGCTTGAACAATTACTAACTTATAGATATTAAGATTCTTGTGTTTAACTAATTAACTAACAAATTAAAATAGTAAATTAACAACTAACGATACTGAGGGTTAGAGAAAAGATTAAGGAGGTCTAGAGTTATGATTTCCCCTATTGTCGGAATCCTTCCCGCTATGTCTTCTATAATTTCGCCTAAGTATTCTCTACCGATCATGAGCACTCTTATTACCGTAAATCTCTCCCGAGTAATTACGACAATTTACTAGACGCACTCTCCCGAGCTACGCTAGCTGGCTTTTGATACAGCTCACTTCAGATCGCACCCAAGGCTTCGTTATCCCTAATCCCACCTTTAAACCCTCGGTTATTGATCCCTCATATACTCTGGGAGTGGTGTTGTTCAACAACTACCTAAATATGCACTCTCTCCCGAGTTATGCATACTAAATAGGCACAGCTAATTGAGAGCTCTTCAATCAACCAGAATATAAACGTAGTTGAACAAATAGAGAAAAGCTATGGCTCAATTATATAAAAACATAACAAGAATTTATCCTACAAAAGGTTCTATCAAAACTCTAGATAACAAATTAGCTATTCATAATAGCATGTAAAACTACAATACTAAAAGTCATAACCAACAATGGAAAAAAATAGGAAGAGGAAGGAAAAAACTCGTAGAAGAATTCTCCGCCTTGCTCCCAATGTGTTCTTGCCTCCAAGGGTGTTGTCTAACCCTAAAGTAGTGTCTCTCCGCCTCCTTAGGTCTAATTTGTGTCCAAAATATGTCCCCTCTCCTTGTTCTTGGCCGGCCTCCTTTGTTTAATATAGGGTTTAGGGCTTAAAATCCCGTGTTTTGCACATAAGTCCCTGAAATTTCCGCCTCTTGCCGCGGTTTTGCCGTGGTCGCGTTGGAACCGCGGCCAAACATGCCCTCTGATTCTTCAGTTGTCCGCGACCATCTTCTACCGTGGTTCTGCCGCGGTCGCGGCAAAACCGCGGTTTTCCACCCTGTTCCGTTTGGAATTTGAAAAAACGTAAAACATGAAAGTTGTAGCTCTTTGAGTTAGGTTTCCAACCATTTATTGTGGAGCCCAAATGGAGTTCTGAGCAAAAAGTTATGTATATTTTACTAGACAGTGCGCAATATGCCTCCTCAAGTCTTCGTTCGTACTTAATTATCAAATTTGACCCCGAACACGATCCCGGCTTAATTCCTTGAGCTTTTACTCAGACTTCAAAGCTTCAAATCACTTAAATTTATTCCATAACATCTATATAGCTCGGAATCACACCTACAAGGCATAAAACATACAATTAGTGCAAAACACTAGCGATTAAAGCACAAACTCAATTAAAGTGCAGTAAATTCGAGTGTAATAAGCGACTAAAATATGCAATTATAGCCTATCATCAGTCATGTTTCATGTTTTTCCAAAATAAATTTGGGAAATATGTTTTGAAAACTGATGTCCAAACACATTTTTATCTTCAAATCAAACTCACCCAAATCAGATTTTTCAAAATAAAATTAGGAATCTATGGTCAAACGCTAGCTTATAATACTATTTGAAGTTTTCTTGAATTTTTTAGTTAACATAACTATTATTAAGTAATAAAATTCATGTGAAATAATGTATGCACAGGGTAAGTTTTTTTTAATTTAGTTTTATCTTTACATACCATCTTTTAGCCTACTATCCCATCATGCTTGGAACCAAGATATATAATTGTGGAGTTTAATTGTAGAACTATAATCAGCTAATTTGAATATTTGTAAAGTAGCGAAATAGAAAAGGCAAAGAGTACATGTGGATTTCTTTAAGTTCCATTGGTTCGTAATAATAACTTAACGGCTACTTATAGTATTCATACCACTAAGAGTTGTGGTGGAATAATAGAATTCTTGATATTTCCGATTCAAACTCGAGAAATGAGAATACTCCCGATAGAAAACACTTTCTTCTGATAGGTGTTTACCTTAAAATCGGGTAACAATTGGATTTATACGCGATTTTAAGTATGCATGATATAATTTGGTATTAAGAGAATAGATTAATATTGACATTGATGATAAAAGAATAAATGCAAACCACACGATCGAATAGCCTTGGCCCTCGAGTTTGATCACCCTTGAACCAAAGATGTTTTAACTGACGTATGAACAGAGTAACAAGATAATAAAAGCTAGAAAATGACAGTATATTGCTTTATGTTGCATAAAAATGATGTCTTTCACAAATGATCAGACCCCATCTATATAGTAGGTGAATCCTACTCTTGATACAGTTCTATATGAGATAAGAAATCTCTGATTAGCTAATTAATCCGCCCATCCTTGATACAAGCCGAGATTTCCGCTGCGATCTGCAACGGATCGCGGATATTTTGTCTTTCTGTTATTCGGCTTGGCAAATTTCCCTCGATCTCGCCTGATCTCGGTTTTGTCCGGTCCCGAGGTCGAACTTAACGTTATAACCTCGCACCTTGGTTTGATATAATTCGAGGTAGAACTTTAACCTATCATATTCCATTCTCGATTAATCACACATGGGGCGAGCGCCGGTTTTGACCCTATACAACAGGCCTTACACAACGGAAGTCCTAATTAATCAGATCTTGAAAATGGGTATCAAATACCGAGTGAAAAATTTTAAAAAAAAAAAGAAAGAAAGAAGATATAATTGTAAAAATGGAATGTAAGTTGTCGAGGGGGCAAATGTAGTCAAATGGATCAAGGCAATAGATTGTCAATTCACCATGCGCGAGTTTAATTTTCGTTGTTCGCCCATAATTCATATATATAAGATAAATGATTAGCTACTACAAGTGAATGAAGGAAAGCTCTTCAAGCTTCCGGGTGGCCCTACGTCTTTGATTGGGCAGACGAACTAAGCCTCTTACTTAAGATTCAATTCAAAAAGGCTAATTTTATATTGTCGTAAGGTTTTGATTAGACCGATTACTATAGACTAGCTACTTTTAGCTTTATACTGGCCCTCCACTTTGGTGTAGTGTTAATTTGCATTGGTACCGAATGAAATTATTGCATTATGTTTGATTCTTCCATGTTTTGGCTGCATAGTACACGCTGTTGTACTTTCATACGCTTATTAATAAGTTATTACGGTTGTGTGCTTTAAGCACCCACTCCACTTTGTTTTTAAAGCACAATTAGTGATACAGGCAATCAAATAAACAAATTAACATAAGATTATACAATATTTGATCGAGATTTGAAGAGATTTATAACTTGTTTGGCCAAGCTTCTCTAAAAAAAATTGTTTTTTTTTTCAAAGTTAAAGTGTCTGGCCAAGCTTTTAGAAGAAAAAAAAGTACTTTTGATGAGAAACAGAAAAAGTAGTTTCTCTTCAAAAACACTTTTGAGAAAAATACACTTAGAAATTTTTTTTAAAAAAATTTCAAACACTAACTGTTGCTCAAAAGTAATTAGCCAAACACAAACTACTTCTCATCAAAAGTACTTTTGAAAAAAGCACTTTTCAAAATAATATTTTTTGCAGCTTAGCCAAACAGGCTATTAATCTTCATATTGAAATTAACATTAATTAATATAATATTTTGTTGCTCCGTTATTGTTGAGCTAAGCTTAAATTAATTTTTGATGAAAAAATTATTGTCAAAGAACTAGGTCTCTTAAAGATATTTATTGTACTAACAAATAGGGTTGTATATGTGTCAGTAGATATCAAAAGAATCAGGTCTCTTGAATTATGTTGATCAGGGCTTGCAAACGTTAAAATATCATGGCATAACCAGTTTTCACACTGGTCAATGGAAAATAGTCAGCATTTATCAAGTCAATGAAAAATAGTCACTATTTTACTGCAACAGGGACCGGTCCAGTATAATATACGGGAGTTCTGGTGCATTTGTGTACGAACTCCAGCATATTATGCTGGACCGGTATACTTTGCTAACTCCTGTAAAATTTGCGGGAGACTGGAGCACCAGTGCTCCAAACTCCAGTATATTATACTGGACAATTATACTTGCTGGAACTCCCGTAAAATTTGCGGGAGTTTCAGCATAGTTATCCTGGAACTCCCGTAAAATTTGCGGGCGTATTTTTCCGGATTTTGAACAGTGTTTTCGCTCAGATTTAAAGTGGCTAAATTTCGATGACTTTTGAAACTTGGCTATTGTTCAACGACCAGTGGTAAATCTGGCTATTTTTAAATTTCGTATTCCTTGAACGATTTATTTCGTGGGCTACAAGTACTATACCAACCGAAAAAATTTGCGGGCAATAAGGATTCATTAATATTAGTACGCTTGCATAAAAGAAAAAAAGCGGATGAAGTTGGAGAAAGGACGCCAAGTTGTAAAAGTATTATTTTCCTTAATCGAAGAAGCTTTTGGCCAACCTTATTAGTTATTCCTATAAAAGCATTGCGTTGCCGCTATTGTAGACTCCACTGTTTCATAGTTCTACTCTAAAATCACTCAAATCAAATAGCAATCAAAGCAAGGCAATGCATTCTGGATTCAAATTGCTCAACCGAAGAACCTAATATGAAGAAGGTGTTTAGTTCTTTAGCTATTTGAGTCTTGAGTCATTGTTCTTATTATTTGCTTTTGAGAAATTTAATCGTAGGTAAATAATTCTCAAAATTTATTTTGAAGTTCTAGACTAAAATTTATAGTCCAGGAGAGATAGCTACAACTTAGTTGATTTTAGGAATTAAGGCGGTAGAATTTACAGTCCCTTGATTATTGAGTTATAACAAAAAAACTGGTCTTGTTATTTAGTGAAGTTTGAAAAAATCCTATACGGATAGGTCGTAATTTTTACTCCCTTAAACAAAGAGGGTTTTTATATAAAATTACTTGTGTCTTTAAGTTTCAGCACTTTATTTCGTGGTTGGTATTATTAATGTAGTATTATTTATGCCGGATAGAATGTTAAATAAAAATGATGATATTGTCAATACATGAATTAAAATGCTAAAATGACCTAACAAACCATCATTATTCTAAGAATAAAAATAATGTTTATTATTTTTAAAAAGTAAACAAATATTTTATATTATGCATTGTGTACTAATATGTAATATATCAAACTAAACAAGCAACAGAAAATAATCTATGCAATATATAATTTTTGTATTACTAATTCTTGCATTACTATCTTCACATTATTAATTTATGCATAACTTGATTCTGGACCAAACGATTCCCAAAATAATTTACTTGAATCTCTTTGGTCAAAAAAATTGAATTATACAAAGTTTATATATAATTACTTTTCTATCATGTCAGTAAAAATTGCTCAAAAATTATTTAATTTAAATGGTTAGTGTGAATCGTAGTATATCTAGTACTATAACGATTTAGCTCCTTTTTTTGTGTTTTTGGGAAAATTTATTACAATTGCTGGCTCATTCACGAGTGGCAGACATCGTCCTTTTTGAGCATCTTGTTTTGTAACAATTCAGCAGCTAACTTCTGATTCCAAGAGAGTTTAGTCTACTTTTTCCTTTTTCTTTTCAACTCTTCCTTTGAGGGGTTGTGAAAAGAAAAGTGGGACCAAGGGGCAAAGGAGGAATGATGAGTCAAATCTTACAGCCACCGAAACTATAAAGTCAGACATAGGTGCCATCATTTGAAAGCTAAGCTATAGGTTCTATTTTCTAGTAGAAACTAGAATGAGGTGCTATGGTAGAAAAAATTTATTTAGCATAACGTGATGACCCGTCACGTCATCATATCACATAGGCATCATTTGGCATATAATAATGCCACGTGGAAGCTTGCATAGGAAGAAGGCTAGCATTTGTGAGAAAATTCTAGAGAAGTATGGACATTTCCTTAGGAAGACCATAGATCCTTATGGATTTGTTAGGAAAGTCCTTGAAATCTTCTAGGCTTGTAGAGAATTCTAGAGAAAGCCCTCATCTTCTCAATATTAAGGACTTGTGTAATAATTATCATTTACACACTAGCCCCTAGGAGACTAGTATATAAAGGGGTCATTCATTTGTAATTCACCAAGCAAAATAATCAAGTTCTCTCTAATACAAAAGCTTCTTTTGACAATTCTCCCCTATTCTAACATTCCTTAGCGATCTTGAGTGTAGTAAGGTTGACTTGGCATAGCAAGAACGTGAGCAAGTTGTGCAAGATCGTGAGCGAGTTGCCAAGTGTCACACGTACTTTTAGTTTAATACTAAGGACGTGACAACGTGATATCAGAGCGAAGGTTTCAACTAAGGGAATGACGAACGACGGAGAAATTTAGTGCTGCCAACACCCAAAATGTCATCCAGGATGCTGCTGACAGGAAGGGCCGCAACAAAAAGAGGAATGCTACCAACAAGAGCAGGAAGTGCCGCCCGAGATTGTGCCAAACGAGGGGCTTACATCCCAAGAACCATCTACCAATGAGGCGAGCGAGGATGAAGTGGAGGTCCTGCCCGAGGACGTCTCGCTCGGTAAAGAGTGGGTGATGAAGATGAACGTGGGGATGGACGCCATGGAGATCTTTGTCCAATACTTGGGGAAGGTGGAAAGCACCCTTAGTGTTCTTGAGGGGCACACTCTTGAAGAGATTGAGAGTATCAGAAATGACTTGGAGGGACGTACACAAACCGAGATGGAACTAAGGCAAACCATCACTGCCTTAGAGTACAGACTCATGGAGGCTTTGAGTACTATCGATGCTATGAAGGCAAAGATAGAGTCACTCGAGGAGTATGTCAATGCTGGCGTGACCGAGGCAGCCAACAATGTTGTGGTGACGAGGGAGGACAAGATCGAGGCTCCCAAACCCCCGATAGTCAAAGGTGTTTGTGATGCACAAGAAGTGGAAAACTTCCTTTGGCACTTGGAGAACTACTTCAGGCACGACAAAGTGAGGGACGACGAGGCCAAGATCAACACTGCGGTATTGTACCTCTCAGAGACTGCCATGCTATGGCGGAGAAGGAAGATGGCCGACGTGGATAAAGGTCTATGTACTATTAGCACACGGGATCAGTTCAAAGCCGAGTTCAAGCGACAGTTCTTTCCAAACAATGTCTTGTACGAGGCAAGGCGAAGGCTTAGGGAATTGAAGCAAACAGGGAGCATACGTAACTATGTCAAGGAGTTCACTACCCTTATGCTTCAAATCCCCAACCTGACCAGTGATGACTTGTTGTTCCACTTCATGGACAGGTTGCATAATTGGGCTAAGCAGGAGTTGCAAAGCCGACAAGTCACTGATGTAGACTAAGCCATAGTGGAGGCCAAATCATTGATGGATTTCAGGCATGACAAGCACGACAAAGGCAATGGAAAGGAGTCAAAGGTTAACAATGTCAAAGGTGGGGGAGACCGTGGCAAAGGCAGGGAGACACAACAACAATACTCCAAGACTCAAGATTCCAAAAAGTCGAGTTGTTGTCAGGGCTACGCCAAGAAGAAGGCACAGGCCGAGAAGAAGGGATGCTACATATGTGGAGGGCCGCACGGCTTCAGGATTTGTCCCGACCTAAAGAGCCTCAGCGCCATAGTCCGTGAATGAAAGGAGCAGCCGCAGGAAGAGAGTTCGGGAACCGCACAGTTGGGTATGATCGGATTATGTGGTGCTGTCACAAAGCAAGCTATCCAACCTATCGAGAATGGCAATCAGTACGTGGATCTCACCATCAATAACAAGCCCGCTCGTGCAATAGTGGATACTGGAGCAACTCATAATTTCGTGACTGAGGCTGCCGCAAAGAGACTAGAATTGAAGTTTGCTCCAACCAACTCTCGCGTCAAGACCGTGAATGCCGAGGTACAGAATGCTCGTGGGGTAGCTAATGGAGTTGGGGTCAAATTGGGAACTTGGAAAGGTATGACAAACTTTACCGTAACCGCTATGGATATCTTTGACATCATACTGGGGCAAGAGTTCTTTAGACATTGTCATACTTTGATCGACCCCTACCTCCAACATCTCTTGGTTATGGAGCGAGAAGGAGCTTGCATGGTACCTACAGTGACTATGCTACACGGATAGATCCAAGCACAACTCTCAGCTATGCAGGTTGTGAAGGGGATCAAGAACGGGGAGCCGACGTTCGTGGCAATCGTTGCAAGTCTAGAGTAAGACAAAAATTTTCAAGAGATAGTGTCGCCTTGCATTGAGAAGTTTCTTGAGGAAAACAAAGATGTCATGCCCGAGGAGTTGCCTAAGCACTTGCCGCCTAGGCGTGAGGTGGATCACAAGATTGAGTTGGAGCCAGAGGCTAAGCCACCCGCATTTTCCCCATATCGTATGGCACCGCCCGAGCTAGAGGAGCCCAGGAAGAAATTGAAAGTGCTGCTAGATGCTGGTCACATTCGCTCATCAAAGGCACCTTTTGGCACACCAGTATTGTTCCAGAAGAAGAAGGATGAATCGTTGCGTTTGTGCATAGACTACCGAGCACTTAACAAGGTCACAGTGAATAATAAGTACCCAATCCTGCTTATTGCTGACTTGTTCGATAGACTTGGGCAAGCCAAGTACTTTACCAAGATGGATCTTCTAAAGGGCTACTACCAGGTTCACATTGCAGAAGGGGATGAGCCAAAGGCAGCATGTGTGACGAGATATGGAGCCTTTGAGTGGTTGGTGATACCCTTCGGCTTAACCAATGCACCGGCCACATTTTGCACCCTTACGAACAAGATTTTCCATCCCTACCTTGATCAGTTCATGGTAATCTACCTAGACGACATAGTCATCTACAACAACACCTTGGAGGAGCACATGGAGAACTTAAGGAAGATTTTCCAAGTCTTGCAGGAGAACGAGCTATACATCAAGAGGGAGAAATGTTAGTTTGCACAATCAAAGGTGCACTTCTTGGGCCATGTCATTAGAAATGGCAAGCTACGCATGGACGAGGCTAAGATACGCGCTATCCAGGAGTGGGAGGCACCTACAAAGGTAACTGAGTTGAGATCCTTCCTTGGCCTTGTTAACTACTATCTTCAGTTCATTAGTAGCTACTTGGCCAAGGCCACACCATTGACTGAGTTGCTAAAGAAGAACAAGCCATGGGTTTGGACGGAGTATTGTCAAAAGGCATTTGAAGGCCCTAAGGCAGCTATAATAGAGGAGCCAGTCTTGGCATTACCTGACTTTGCCAAGACAATTGAGGTGCACACAGATGCCTCAGACTTCAACATTGGAGGTGTCCCAATGCAGGATAAGCATCCCATAGCGTTTAAGAGCCTCAAGTTAAATGAGACGTAGCGGCGTTACACGGTGCAAGAGAAGGAAATGATTGCCATTGTGCATTGCCTCCGTACATGGCGACATTATCTGCTCGGGTCGAGGTTCGTGGTCAAGACCGACAATGTGGCTACTAGATACTTTCAGATGCAAAAGAAGCTCACACAAAAACAGGCTAGGCGGCAGGATTTCTTGGCCGAGTTTGATTATGTGCTAGAGTACAAGCCGGGCAAAGGTAATGTTGTAGCTGATGCCTTGAGCCGGAAAGCCGAGCTTGCTGCCATCACTTCAGCAAGTTGGGACATTCGTGAGGCTATAAAAGAAGGCATGCAACATGATCCAGCAACCAAACAACTTATCGAGTTAGCCAACCAGGGTAAGGGAGATGTTTTTGGGTAGAAGACGACCTATTGCTTACCATGGGTCGGCGGGTCTGCGTGCCTAAGTTTGGAGACATTAGACGATGGATCATAAGGGAGAGTCATGACACAATGTGGGCCGGTAATCCAGGTCAACGTCGTATTAGGGCCTTGGTTGAGTCAGTCTACTATTAGCCACGCATGCGAGATGACATAGAGTGCTATGTGCAGACTTGTCTTGTCTGTCAACAGGACAAGATTGAACAACAACAGCCCGGAGGACTTTTGGAGCCACTGCCAGTTGCAGAGCATCCATGGGAGAGCATCACTATGGACTTTATCATTTGTCTACCGAAGTCTGATGGTTATGGTACTATTATGGTGGTCGTGGATAGATTTTCTAAATATGCCACCTTCATGCCCGCCTCACCAGGTTGCACTACCAAGAAAGCCGCCAAGCTATTCTTTAAGAACGTGGTGAAGTATTGGGGGTTACCAAGGCATATTATCAGTGATCGAGACCCCCATTTTACTGGAAACTTTTGGAGAGAGTTATTCGACCTACTTGGCACGAAACTTCACTTTTCCACTAGTTTCCACCTACAGACATATGGACAAACGGAATGGGTCAATGCCTTACTAGAATGTAACTTGAGGAATTATGTAAGCGCGCATCAGAAAGATTGGGCAAGGCTCCTAGACATCGCCCAATTCTCTTATAACTTGCAGCGGAGTGAGTCCACGGGGGCTAACACCGTTTGAGCTAGCCACAGGACAACAACCCCAAACTCCACATTCATTACCAGCTGCGTTCGAGGGAAAGAGTTTGGGGGCTTATCATATGGACAAAGGATGGGAGGAGCAACTTGACATTGCTAAGTCCTACTTGGATAAGGCAGCTAAGAATATGAAGAAGTTTGCGGACCGTAAGCGCCGTCCCACGGACTATAGAGTTGGGGACATGGTCATGGCGAAGTTTAACCCAAGACAGTTCAAGGCACTACGGGGATTGCATCAGAATCTGTTCGCAAGTATGAGGGGCCATTTAAGATCGTCGCCAAGGTAGGCAAGATCTCATACAAGCTTGACATGCCAACGTATCTTAAGATCTACCATGTCTTCCATGCCAGTATGCTTAAGCTATATCATGAAGATAAGGATGATCCGAGTAGGGGCCAATCAAGTCGAGCGCCAATGACTATCACTGCCTCGCATGATCGGGAGATTGAGGCTATTATGGATTACCAGGCCAGGCGAAAATAAGGGCAAAAAGCAACCGCTATGTTCCTCGTCCATTGAAAGGGCAATCACCGGAGGAGGCCACGTAGGTACGATTTGAAGACTTGTGGCAATTCAAAGATAAGATCCGAGAGTTTATGCAGCAGAATTGCGTCGTGGTCGTCGCAATATTAGGTGGGGGAGAGTGTGATGACCCGCCACATCATCATGCCACATAGACGCCACTTGGCATATATTAATGCCATATGGAAGCTTACATAAGAGGGGCTAGCATTTGTGAGAAGATTCTAGAGAAGTATGGACATTTCCTTAGGATGACCCTAGATCCTTATGGATTTGCTAGGAAAGTCCTTGGAATCTTCTAGGCTTGTAGAGAATTCTGGATAAAGTCCTTATCTTATCAATATTAAGGACTTGTCTAATAATTATTATTTACACACTAGCCCCTAGGAGACTAGTATATAAAGGGGGCCATTCATTTGTAATTCACCAAGCAAAATAAGCAAGTTCTCTCTAATACAAAAGCTTCCTTTGAAAATTCTCCTGTATTCTAACATTCCTTAGAGATCTTGAGTATAGTAAGGTTGACTTGGCATAGCAAGAACATGAGCAAGTTGTGCAAGATCGTGAGCGAGTTGTCAAGTGTCGCACGTGCGCTTAGTTTAGGACTAAGGACGTGCCAATAAGCTGTGTGGTGTTTACACTAAATTATATCAATCTCTCTTATAATTAAGTAATTTAATGAGACAAAAATATTTATTAGTTAATTATAACTGTCTAAAAGTTATAATTGTTCAAGGATTTTACTGGGTTATATTTACGTATAATGTTAAAAAAAAAAATTATAACTCAAAAAGAAATATTCACATTGATGTCTAGGTTCATTCTTTTAAAATTATGTTAATGAGTTTTATTACACTAATTATTTTGAATATATTTCTTTAATATTTGTAACTGATGATTGATAAGCTTGAATTCAACCTTAACAAATTGAATTTGACCATTTTATTAGCCTTAATTGCTTTAATTTGTAACATCCATTTGAATAGCCTTTGAATTACTGTTAATGATGTTTAAAACATTGCTTATAATATGAAGATAAAATATTTAAATATATATATATATATATATATATATATATATTTGAGTAGTGGATAAAAAAGTAAAAAACTTTTCTTCCCCTTTTTCTTTTTTGCTGGATTTTCTTTTATTCAATTTTTGTTGTTTCCGCTCCTAGTTTATACTAGAAGGGCTTGTTGAATCTTGGAGGATACGCATAATTTTATTCATTGTGGTGTAAGCGAAATATCCTTAATGTAACACCCCATGTTTTCGTACATGAAAGTACGCCATAAGTAAATTAACGAAAACTCGATAATGAGATGTTACATCGCACATTTCCGTACGTTAAAGTTTCATCGTAAGTTAATCGACGTAAGCTCGGGAATGACATTATTTTGAGGTTATAAGTATATGCTATTTTAAACAAATGATAAGTAAATTCGTGAAGGTGAGAGGATGAGCGAGTGGAAGAAAATGAGTTTCGTCGAAGTTTGATAATTTGGGGATTAAATACAGTCCAAGCTATAACACACCGTCTTTATGCACTAGTGCCACACAGGGTTTATAAAGTGTGTTAAAAGTGAGTAGTATTTTAAGTAAGGTTAGATACTTCTTAATTATATAGATAATTGAGTAATTAATAATTATTGGTGGGAAATTAACTAATTAATTATAATTTTTGGATAATTGTAACCCTCCCAACGTGGCAGCCCAAGGAGGCCTTGACCAAAGCCAAATAATGAGTCTTTAACTCATGTAACAAGTGGCTCATTTAGAGGAGTTAGGTGGCCAAGTCATCTCCTAAGTGGAGCTCACACCCACTAGGATAAAAGAGTTCTCTAAATCACTTAGGAAGGTGCTTATATAGAAGGAAAGCTTCGGCAAAATATGAGAAGGTAAATTCATACGAAGGAAGGTTCCAACAAAATTCTAAAGAGACCTCTTAGCATAATAGCAACGGAATTTTTCAATTCCAAGGGAGTACGGTGCAATCTTTCTCAAGAATATCATACAGATTTTCCCCTACTTCGATCCGCTGTCACATGTTTTATCAGAAAAGATGTGTTAGAGGGATTGTCAAGAGAATCGGCTCAGGTATGTTAAGACTATCCCTTCTTTACTTTTAGCATGATCCATACAATACAAACGAAACGAGCGAATGCACAACTTCTACAAATGACTCTGCTCATAGAAATACTAGAGGTTCCTATGTTCTTGATTCCCAATATGTCTTATTATTCTATCGTTTGTTCATGGGTCTCAGAAAATACGTAAGTTGATAAAGTTTATTTCATGATATTAATCAGAGGCATAATGGTCCTATGACGTTCTGAAAGATTTTATTGACGTACTTCTCATGCATTGTATTCATTTGTACATGCAAATTGACCCATGACCAGATGGCGTTATATACGCGTATATATGTATATGGGATATGGAAAAAAGTTACAGCGTTATATACGCACCACCACCTGATCAACTGGTACATGTTGATGATTTTGCCCACAGTGGCCGAGAGGATATGATAGCCCTTAGAGGCTTAATGATGTTGTACACCTATACCTATGTATGATACGGCATTTTATACGCACGTGCATGACATTATAAATGTTTTAGAATTTTTAAAGTTATTTAGACTTACAAGCAAAATTCTTTATTCCGTGTTTCATCTATGTCTCTTATGTACCGATCTTCATGCCTTACATACTTTGTACATTATTTGTACTGACGTCCCTTTTACCTGGGGACGCTGCTTTTCATGCTTGCACGTCCCGATAGACATGTTGAGAGTCCTCCAAGTAGGCTATCAACTCAGCAGAAGGTGTTGGTGCGCTCTATTGCTCCGGAGTTGCTTGTTTGGTCAGTATGATTAGTACACGTATTGATTGGTACGGTGGGGCCTGTCCCGACCTTTATAATATTTATGTACTCTTAGAGGCTTGTAGACAGCTGTCGTGTATACAGATACTTGTATGGCCTTGTCGGCCTATGTTTTTGAGTATATAAAGGATCACGTTGGCCTTATAGGCCCGTATGTCACAAGTATGAGTTTCTATATTAGGTTGGATCTACTATTATTCCCTCCTGTTTACTCGGGTCATATCATGACGCCCCTTCTGGCCCACTTACCCATGATGATGTAATTAGAAAGATACGTTACGCTGGTACTCGGTTGAGTAAGGTACCGGGTGCCCGTTGCGGCCCATCGATTTTGGTTGTGACAAAAGTGGTATCAGAGCAGTTCTGTCCTAGGGAGTCTACAAGCCGTGTATAATAGAATCTTGTTATGGGTGTGTTGTGCACCACACTTATAAGCAAGAGGTTACAGGGAATTTAGGACTGCCACTCTTTCTTCATACTCTAGATTGTGTGGTAGAGCTCAGTCATAGGAATTCAAACTCCTAAATTCTATTTTATTCATAATAAGACGATACCTACATCCAAAAAGATGGTTGGTAAGAGATATAGCTATGGAAGAGTTGAATTAGAGGAACTCGATTTTTGCATCATGCTTATGATGGATAAATATGAGGTATTCAGCAAATCATGTGTGTAATAAGATGTGTAAGCTTATTGATAAGGATCCTTAAGGCAAGAATATCTATCCACCCTTATGGTAAAAAGCAACGAGAGAATCAGAAGGTAGATACAAGTTTTAACAAGTAAAAGAAGCAAGGTGAAGAAGGGTACGTGGCGCCTAGTTAACAATGATTATCATTATTTACCATTCAGGAGGGGAGATATAAGCATTTTGAGTTAGCTTCGACAATAGCAGAGGTATGTACAATCGGCCACACCCATCTCAGTTATGCCCTATGGAAGCTAACAGATATGATTTAAGAGAAGGACGGGATATCAGGATCCGGCTGGGGTTAGAGTAACCCAAAATAGTGAATGGATTGTTTGTGTTAGTTGATATTTACGAAGGATATTGCAAACATGCTAATAGATGGTGCAGTCCAAAATAATACAGCTAGATATGAGTATTACAAATATAGGCACTAGAATCCTGGAAGGGATAAATATTACCTTAGTGTGGCTCTCGTCCCTAGTAGAGAAAGAATGTTAGGCAACCCGAAGAGCTAGTAGATGGAGCAAGGGGAGATAAAATCAAAAGAATGTCTTGTTCGAGTTTTCAGAATAAAGTGATAGACAGAGATGTTAGCGGAAAAAAAGAGGAGAGTTAATGAAGCATTATGAGTAAGATGTAATACTTGAATGACAACGGTAGATCAAAAAGAAGAAAGTATTACAGAGTCTATAGTCAAGTGAAGGAAAAGTTGAGAGGTGACAGGCCTTGAGACAATAAAGATATAGGCTGTAAAGTCACATCCTCATTTTGAGAAATAAGTTCGTGACTCTAACGTGATTACCAGAAGGAAAAGTTAGACCCTAGAGTAGTAGAATCAGTATGGATTTGTGAACAAGATAAACTAAACATGAATTAGGGACTGAGTGATTTGATAGGTCGGCATCATGAGAATTTCATATCTCGTTCTGGCGATAATACAATGGACAACAGAAGAAGATTCATGAGAAATTCAAAGAATGGTCATTCAGTAAGACGCTTCCCTAAAGCAAGCAATGTGAGCAAAGTTAAGCTTAAGGGACTATGTGTGCTAGTTACACTAAGTGTCACCCCGTGAGTAAGGAATTTTGTTATCCTTGGTAAAGAAGGATTACCGTAAGGCGAGTAAGGGTCATCAATGATGTGAAAAGACGCCAAAGATGAAGAGGTAAAAAATATAGAGGTAGATCGTGGTAGCTCTAAATCTTAGTACTCCCCTAAAGGGGGGAATATGGAGTGATATGGCATCAAGTCAGAATTAAGTGGTTCTAGTAACTATGGAATAGTAAAGGAAGAATGCGATAAAAATGAGAAAGAAATGAGATTACACTTATCCAAATCCTACAGATATGCTATGATTCCAGAACATTATGCAAACACGACGTCAAGGAGAAGAAGTAAGGGTTCCTGCCCGAGATGTTATTGATAGATAAGGAGCCAGTGCGAGACGTAAGTAAGGCAAAGGAAATAACACAAGAAAGATTACGCGGAATATTGATATGAGAATGGGCCAATTAGTAGTTAGTAGTTTATTCAGGAAGAGCCTAGTTATGGATAGACAAGAGGATACAGACAAATCAGCAGATCGTGCGTGATAAACATAGTGAACACCAACATAGTGAATTCAGCATTGCAGTTATGATATTGTAATCCTTGAGAAATATTCATATAGGAGTTGGGGTAGTTAAAGGTAGCGTATGAGTGTTACGGAAATAAAAGAGAGTCCCACTGGGAAGACAGTCAAAATATCATTTCAGAAGCAACCCTACAAGCACAAGGGGTTGAAGAAAAGTAACGATGGATAATTATAGGCGAGGAAGGACATCAACAATTTTTGTCAAGTATATGATGTAGTAATTTTGCAGCTTTACAAGAGTCAAAGGTCCTCCCTAAGTACTATAATGAAAGACTAGCTGAGGAAATAAGGAAGAAGGCTTCAACCTAAACATGGTAACTTGAAGGAGAAATGGTCGTGTAAAAATAGTCTCACTATAAAATTGTATGCACTCCATAAGAAAGTGGTCTGGCACCTATCATG
This sequence comes from Nicotiana attenuata, assembly GCF_001879085.1. Lineage (NCBI taxonomy): Eukaryota > Viridiplantae > Streptophyta > Magnoliopsida > Solanales > Solanaceae > Nicotiana > Nicotiana attenuata. Next base: position 48,741 of record NW_017670566.1, on the reverse strand, counting down.
GCTAATGAGCAGGAAGCGAAACCAAAAGTAATGGTTGAAATCAAATGAGTTGCACAAAAAAGAATCCGGCATATGTGGGGACTAAGATAAGCTAAGTATGCACACAACAAGGGGGCAGAAAGACCAGGAATGTAATTGCTTACGTTTAAAGAAAGCTGAGATGGAACGAAAGGAATTATTCGATCAATGTTCTAGAGTTAGTTATGTTATGAACGCACTTAAGATGTTGGAGTATTTTCCATTCAGCATATATATTGACATTCATACAGCAGTAGAAGACTCCGGTATAAGTTAAAAGAAAGAATTGAGCCCAGGGAATAGACAAAGGATTGAATTGTATCATGGATATTCCATAGCGCCCATGAAAGGCTAAAGTAATAACTAATACCATGACCCGCAGATCGAAAGATAGCTTAAGTCTACATAAAGGCTGATCAGAAGGAAGAGAAAACTAAAGAGTTATATCAACTAAGTAAATCAAGAGTCTGATTATTGGACCCAGAAAATTATAAACACCATCTTTGAGAACATTGCAGAATCACTCTTAATATCAGAGGTACAAAAGAGATAGTACAACAACCATATTCGGTAACGGCTTTACGATAAAGCCAGTTAGAAAAGTACCAGCCTTATAAGAAGTCAGTATGAAGCGCCCACCGGATTGTGTATGCACCAGAGGTGAAAGTATTATAATAGAGCTTCAAGTCATGGATGTGAATTATACCTATGTGGAAGGGAGGTCATGAAAGAGATATAAGATGTGATGCGAGATTTTAAGGTAAGTAAGGTAAAGGTGAATAATGTACGAGATACTCAAATACAGAAGATTGTGAATAGTCCATACTTCAGATAGAGGGCTAGAAGCGTTGTGATTCAGTATCCAAGAAGGATAGCGGTGTCATTAGTGGCATATCTTCCAGCCAATGGTTTCTAAATATCGAGAAATCTAGCTAAAAGAGTAAAGAAGAGTTTGAGACGATATCATGTCTCGCTTATTGTTCTAGAATAACACAAGGAAATCTATAGTGCAAGCAAGTTGAAGGAAAGTTTCGAGTAATATAAATAGATATGTGTAGGTCGCAAGCTAAAGTATGGCAAAGCGACAAGGTTTTAGGAAGGCAGGAGTAAGGACAAGAAAGGGCGAGTGAGAAGGTGACGAGAATGGTTAAGTCCTCAGGATTAAGCCCATGAAAATAAGAGAGCTAATGGTTTCTCTAAGTTATAGAAAGCTCAGTATAGCCTGAATGAACTCAAATGAGTCTAAGACTAATAGCATTTAGAAGAGATGGAATGCTACCCTGGTAGCTGAATGAGGGTGTAATTGTGATAAATAAAAGATAACGTTTGGGCCTTCGCTTGAGTAATGATGTGAAAAAAGGGGGATTTCATTACTTGTACAGGATTAGAAAACCTACGTAAGGTGAATCATATTGGGATGCTATGAAATACGGTTATGAAAGCATGGTATCTCCCCATGTGGATCAGTCTAATCATTTTAGATGTTCCCCAATGAGACGTGAGCCCTTGCGACAGTATTACATAAAAGGTCAAGTTATCAGTGGTAGATTATAGATCAATATTTAGATGAATCAACAATGGATGGGTAAAAGTTACAGAGTATACGATGAGATTAGGCCGTCATTCTTAAGATGAACAATAATGAGGAAGCATTAAAGGACTTATATTTATACATACATGATAAACAGCGAAAGAGTAACCAGGAGTTTGGTAGTAACCTCAATAACGATAAATCGAAGTAAGAGTTGCAGTATAGTATGATCTACCTAGATGCAGTAAAGTCATATGGATGGATAATCGGGTCTATGAAACAAGGTATAACAATATTTATAAGTTGGACAAAGTACCGAGAGAAGAACTTCAGTACACCTATAGGTTCCCATAGGGGCAACTTGTTATAGTTATGTATATGTTCACAAAATAAGGCCTAGAGATTAGCTAAAAGTTGGAGGAAAGAGGAGAGAAGAGTCGCATAGGCGCACATACAAGGACAGTGTCGTACAAACTGCATGATAGAAGGTAGTAATAGTTACGAGATTTGAAGAATTCCGATCACAAGTCATGGTTTGAGAAATAGGCCTAAAGGTGGGAATGCCTTGGACTTTAGATTTATTCACAGAACAGTTGCCTAGATGGAAAGGAGAATACTAAAGTATTCGCAAGAGCTATAGGTTATGATAATGATAAGTGCATCAGTCAACATTCGAGGACGAATGTTCCAAAAGGGAGGAATGATGTTACACCCCATGTTTTCGTACGTGAAAGTACGCCATAAGTAAATTAATGAAAGCTCGGAAATGAGATGTTACATCTCGCATTTTTGAACGTTAAAGTTTCGTCGAAAGTTAATCGACGTAAGCTCGGGAATGAGATTATTTTGAGGTTATAAGTATTATGCTATCTCAAACAAGTGATAAGTAAATTCGTGAAGGTGAGAGAATGAGCGAGTGGAAGAAAATGAGTTTCGTTGAAGTTTGATAATTTGGGGATAAAATACGGTCCAAGCTATAATACATCGTGTTTATGGACTAGTGCCATACAAGGTACCACATGACCATGATAATAGGGTATATAAAGTGTGTTAAAAGTGAGTAGTATTTCAAGTAACTTGAGATACTTCTTAATTATGATAATTGGATAATTAACTATTTTTGGTGGGAAATTAGATAATTAATTACAATTTTTGGATAAGTGTAACCCTCCCAACGTGGCAGCCCAAGGAAGACTTGATCAAAGCCAAATAATGAGTCTTTAACTCATGTAACAAGTGGCTCATTTAGAGGAGTTAGGTGGCCAAGTCATATCCTAAGTGGGGCCCACACCCACTAGAATAAAAGAGCTCTCTAAATCACTTAGGGAAGATGCTTATATAGAAGGAAAGCTTCAGCAAAATATGAGAAGGGAAATTTATACGAAGGAAGGCTTCAACAAAATTCATATGAGACTTCTTAGCATAATAGCAATGGGATTTTGCGATTCCAAGGGAGTACAGTGCAATCTTTCTCAAGAATATCATATGGATTTTCCCTTACTTCGATCCGCCGTTACATGTTTTATCACAAAAGACGTGTGTTAGAGGGATTGTCAAGAGAATCGGCTCAGGTATGTTAAGGCTATCCCTTCTTTCCTTTTGGCATGATCCATACGATACAAACAAAACGAGCAAATGCACAACTTTCATAAATGACTCTATTCATAGAAATACTAGAGGTTCCTATGTTCTTGATTCCCCATATGTTTTATTATTCTATCGTCTGATCATGGGTCTCAGAAAATACGTAAGTTGATAAAGTTTATTTCATGATATTAATCAGAGGCATAATGGTCCTATGACGTTCCGAAAGATTTTATTGACCTACTTCTCATGCATTGTATGTACTTATACATGCACATTGACCCATGACCAGATGACGTTATATAAGCATATATATATATATATATATATATGTGTGTGTGTGTGTGTGTGTGTGATTACCCGAAAGGTCATCTTATGTTTAGAACTCAATTATGCCCTTTTAAGCCTTAAGAATTTCATTTTTACCCTCCTTGATCTGCGTGCATAGTCCGCGCGTGTTTCCAGAAAGCTTTTATGTTAAAAGTTGATAAAAATAAGAATTTTTGCCTAAAACTTCATTTGAGTTGACTTCAGTCATTATTTTTGGTAAATGGATCCGGATTCATGATTTGACGCTCCCGGTGGGTACGTATCATAATTTGCGACTTGGGCGTATGCCCGGAATCGAAATCGAAAGTCCCTTGCCCGAGATATCGGAGTTTGTTGAAATTTGAAAGTTAAAGACTTAATGAAATGGAGATGTTTGACCAAGGTTTGACTTTATGGATATCAGGTCTGTATTTTGGTTCCGGACCCGGTATAGGTCCAACACCCGATTTATGACTTGTCTGTGAAATTTGGTGAGAATCGGAGTTGGTTTGACATGATTCGGATGTCCGGTTGAGAAAATAGAAATTTTAAAGTGTTCTTGAGAATTTCATTTGATTTGGTGCCAAATTTGTAGTTCTAGGTGTTATTTTGGCGATTTGATCGTGCGAGCAAGCTCGTATGATTTTTTTAGACTTGTGTACATGTTTGGTTTGGATCCCTGAGGGCTCTGGGTGAGTTTTGGATAGGCTACTGAGTGAAAATAGGACTTAGGACATTGCTGGTGTTTCAGTTGATGGTGTAGGCCTCTGATCTCGAAAATGCGAGATCAGGAATTGCATTTGCGACCTCTACAGGTTCCGCATTTGCGAGCTACTTCTCGCATTTGCGAGGAGTATCTGGGCCATACAGTCTTCGCAATTGCGAAGAATTCTTCGCATTTGCGAAGTAAACCTGGGAAGGGCAGTGATCGCAAATGCGATCCTAGAGTCACAATTGCGGAGGTCCATGTTCGCATTTCCGAACAAACCTTCGCATTTGGGAAGGCAGCAAAGGTGTAAAGTACTTCGCATTTGCGATGGTCCCTTCGCATTAGCGAGCTTCGCATTTGCGAATCTCAGGTCGCAAATGCGACATCTACAGCTGTGTAAAAGTGACTTAGACGGAATTTTCTCCCATTCTTCAAATTTTCAAAACCTAAAACACAAGAGACGTTTTTCCAAAGACCTTTTGTTCCCCAAATCATAGGTAAGTTATTATAAACTAGTTTCTTTCAATCTTTCACTTCATTTTACAAGATTTCAACCTAGAATCTAAGATTTTGATGGTGGAATTGGGGATTTTTGGTTAGTAACTAGGGATTTTGAAATTTGGGGATTTAGACCTCAAATTGAGGTCGAATTCCAAAACCAAATATATATCCGGGCTCGGGGTGAATGGGTAATCGAGTTTTGGTCCGAATTTTGGGTTTGGTCCAAGCGGGCCCGGGTGTTGACTTTGTCAGAAAATGGCCTAAATTGAATTCTTTGCAATCATAGGTAGTTCCTAAGGCTTAAATTGAATCGTTTGGTTGGTAATTTGCTAGATTCTATTGATCCGGAGGCTTGTTTGAAGGGAAAAGTTCTGGTTGAGCTTTGAATTTGGCCGTTGGAGCGAGGTGAGTGTCGTGGTTAACCTTGGCTTGAGGGATTAGGTTTTATTTGCTTATTTGCTATGTGTTTGAATGTTAGATACAATGTATAGGTGAGGGGGACGAGCACCTATGCGATGTTGTCAAGTTATAGCATGCGAGTGAGTCTTATTCTTGTAATTATTGCTTTCCTTGATCATATTATCCATGCTTAGACTAGCTACTCGTTATGTTCAGCATTCTTATCACGTTTACGGACCTTGGTATTGATTGAGTATTGATTCAAAGTTGAGGTTGTATTGTGGAACCAATTGTTGAAGTAACACTTGTTCTTAATATTTCTATCTCCCTGTTGTTATTGTTCTTTGTTTTGGTGAGGGAGAGTGTTAATGCACGAAGGGCGATGTCATGCCATCTTTTGTGAGTGTTAATGCACGAAGGGTGATGTCGTGCCATATTGTGAGTGTTAATGCACGAAGGGTGATGTCGTGCCATGTTATGAGAGAGTTAATGCATGAAGGGTGATGCCGTACCGTTTCTATTGATTATCTGGTGAGGTTGAAAGAAAAAGCAGGAAGGGTGATGCCGTGCATTTTCCTTTATTGTGTTTACTTGTTATTATTGGTTCAAGGTATATTAGCTGATCAAATTTCTTTACTGCTGTGATTCTCTATCTTATAATCCCCTCAGCATGTCCCCCTCCCGATATTATCTGTCTATCTCTTACTTGCCGTTATTTTGTACATATACTGTTAAATTGCACGGAGTTATTATGTATGTGTCTTGTCTTAGCCTTGTCACTACTACGTCGAGGTTAGGCTCGACACTTACCAGTACATGGGTCAGGTTTACTGATACTACACTGCACTTCTATGCAGATTTTGGTATCGGCCCTAGCTGATGTCACGACCCAATTTCCATTATAGGTCGTGATGGCGCCCAACACCATTGTCAAGCAAGCCAACGCGGAAAAAGAATCAACAAGTGTTCATTTTACTTTACCAAAATAGGTACCACATTTCTAAACTCAAAGTTAAAAACAAGTGATAATCAGTAATGTACCAAAATAATTATACAATTCCCAAAAAGAAATGTCTACTAATGTGTGTGCCAAGACCTGGTGTCACAAATACGTGGGCAACTAGTAGAATATACAAAAGAATAACACAATCCTACTGTCTGAAATAGAGTAGACAGCCAAAAGAAAAGAAAAGACTCCATCGGGCTGCTGAGCGGCATAGGAAGGGAGCAGCTCACCGTGGAATCTCGGCCGGATCAAGGGTATGCACCAGCCTGGTAACCAGATGTACCTGCCTCAGATCCTGTACATTTAAGTACAGAAGTGTAGTATGAGTACCTAAACAATATGTACCCAGTAAGTATCCTGTCTAATCTCGAAGAAGTAGAGACGAGAGGTCGACATGAAACTTACTAGGGTCAATAATATGATAAGTGATATACTAAGCATGGATAGCACAATGATTTACAATATACAACATGAAGCATCTGGTCCTTTACTAGGTGATTTCACAGTTAACCATTTATATTTCAGGGCATATAACAAAGTTCTGTCCACAGCAATATACCAATCAATAAGAATACGCAAGTAGTGCCGATGTCGTACGGCCCGATCCAACTTAAAAATAAAGTGTGCACTGCCGGAGGGTCGAACGACGCGAACCATAGATGCATCTATTACCCCGCTCGCGAATCATCCATGCGACGCAGTCAAATGTATTTAAACACAACAACCGATAGGCAAGAATATATATCAAGAGAGAAATTACTCACGAAAATACCAAATTTCTCTTTTAAAGGCCAAGAAAAGATATTCTTCTTATTAGAGTCATCTACCACTTTAAACATGATTTAAGAAATCCCCAAGTTGATCATAGAGTCACAACAATATCACATAGAGCATGCTTTTGGGTCCTAAACTACCCGGACTTAAGCATAATAGTAGCTACGCACAGACTCTCGTCACCTAGTACGTACGTAGCCCCCGCATTTAGTGGAAAATTATTCAATTATTACACCTATGGGGACAATTCCCTCTTACAAGGTTAGATAGGAGACTCACCTCGCTCCAAAGCGTACTTCCAATATCAAGAACGTGCTCAAACCCTCAATTTTGAACTGCACGATCCGAAACTAATTAAACAAAATAGGAACTAGTCAATACAAGCTCAAGAGTACGCATTTTAATTGCTCATGTAATTCCCCAACCCTTAACACAAGTTTCCTAAAATCCGACCCCGGGCCCACGTGCCCGGATTCCGAAATTTTTCGAAGGAAGTTGTTCTCTATAACCTAAGGATCAATAATATATGATTTTCTACTTCATTCCATAACAAATTTCGTGGTAAAATCTAAGTTTCATCAAAACCCTAGGTTTTGCTCTAACCCCTTGATTTTTCCTAATCTTGGTGTGTTAATCTACCCAAAACTCAAGTATTAAACTTAGAAATGAGGAGGGTGAACTTACCTCAAGATGCTATGTGGAAATCCTCTCTGAAAAGCTCCCAAAATCGCCCAATGGTTGAGTGAGAAATGGCCAAAATGACTTTGAGCCCGTATTAAATGAACTCACTGCTTCAGTGATTTCCGCATCTACGGTCAGGGACTGCATCTGCGATCCCGCTTCTGCGAGAGGAAGGCCGCATCTGCGGAATTGGCCAAGGGAGCTGGGACCGCTTCTGCGGTCTTGAAGCCGCTTCTGTGCAAACGCTTCTGCGGCTAAGTAGCTGCTTTTGCGATTTTGGCTTGGCGTGCCTTGGCCGCATCTGCGAGGGAGCTACCGCTTCTGCGGTCTCGCACCTGCGGCTGACCAACCGCAGGTGCGGTTATGACAGACCTGAAGCTTCAGCTCTTCCGAAATTTTCCAACTTCACTAGAGCCTCTTTCGATTGACGCTCGGGGCTCTCGGGCCCCGCCCGAACATACCGACAAGTTTGAAATCATGAGACAGACTCGTTCGAACCTTCGGAACGCCCGAAACAACGTTAAATCTAAGAATCACCCCCTAAAACCAATTGAATCAAACTTATGAACTTCAAGTTCTTAATTTACTTCTAACGTGCCGAAACGTACTTAAACTACTCGGATTGACACCAAATTTTGCGGGCAAGTCTTAAATGTTATTTTAGACATGTACTGGGCTCCGGAATCCACATACGGGCCCGATACCAATATGATCAAGCATTATCAAATTTCATTAAATCCTTGGAATTTCAGTTTTAACAATTTCTAATAAAAATTCATTACTCGAACTAGGGACCTCGGAATCCGATTCCGGGCATACGCCTAGGTCCCATATTTTCTTACGGACCCTCCGGGACCGTGAAATCACGAGTCCGGGTCCGTTTACTAAAAATGTTGACCAAAGTGAAACTTAGCCTTTTAAGAAAATCTTTAAGAATCAAGTGTGCTATTTCAACTCAAACTCCTCCAAATCCCGAACCAACCATCCCCGCAGGTCGTAAATTAGTTAAGGCAAGCGCGGGAGGTCTAATTTTAGGGGAACGGGGTTCTAAGAAGCGAAAAGACCAGTCGGGTGTTACATCCTCCACCTCTTAAACAAACGTTCGTCCTCGAAAGGGTTTAGATTCATACCTGAAGTGCCGAATAAGTGTGGATATCTGCTTCGCATGTCCTCCTCGGACTCCCAGGTCGCCTCCTCGACTGATTAGCCCCTCCACTGAACCTTTACCGCAGTAACCCTCTTGGACCTCAACTGGCGTTCCTGCCTATCAACAATGGCAACTGGCTCCTCCTCGTAGCTCAATCTCTCGTCTAGCCTAATAGTGTTGAAATCTAGCACATGGGACCAGTCGGCATGATACCTCCGAAGCATGGATACGTGAAAAACTGGATGGACTCCCGATAAGCTGGGAGGTAAAGCAAGCTCATATGCCACCTCCCCAACTCGCTTCAACACCTCAAATGGGCCAATAAACCTTGGGCTCAACTTGCCCTTCTTCCCGAACCTCATGACACCCTTCATCGGCGAGACTTTCAAGAGAACCTTCTCACCGACAATAAATGATAGATCACGCGCCTTCTGATCCGTGTAACTCTTCTGTCTGGACTGTGCCATGCGAAGTCTTTCCTAAATTAGCTTCACCTTCTCCAAGGCATCTTTCACCAGATCTGTACCATACAACTTGGCCTCTCCGTGCTCAAACCACCCGATCGGGGAATGACATCGCCGACCGTATAAGGCCTCATATGGGGCCATCTCAATGCTGGACTGATAACTATTGTTGTAAGCAAATTCGGCCAAAGGAAGGAACTGATCCCACTGTCCTCCAAAGTCAATCACACATGCCCTAAGCATGTCCTCCAGAATCTGAACTGTCCGCTCTGACTGCCCGTCGGTCTGAGGGTGAAATGTTGTACTAAGCTCCATGCGGGTCCCCAACTCACTCTGAACGGCTCTCCAGAAATGGGAAGTGAACTGAGGGCCTCTATCTGATA
>NW_017670566.1:0-37856 GCF_001879085.1 Nicotiana attenuata | reverse complement strand
CGATCATTCACATCTCCAGCCCAATCCGCATCAGTGTACATGTGAAGCTTGAAATCATTGCGTCTGAGTATGCGGATAACCAATCCATGCCCAGAATGACCTTAAAATCAATCATATCAAGCAACAGGAGATCTGCTCTAGTCTCAAAACCACAGAAGGTGACCACACAGGATCGGTAGATCCGATCCACTACAACAGAATCGCCCACAGGAGTAGACACATGAACAGGAGTGCCCAAGGGCTCAGGAGCCATGACCAGAAAATGAGCAAATAGGGATGACACATATGAATAGGTGGACCCTGGATCAAATAATACTGAAGCATCTCTACCACAGACGGAAATAATACCTGTGATAACGACATTTGAGGCCAATGCATCTGGTCTGGCCGGAAGAGCATAGAATCTGGCTGGAGCATCGGCTGGCTGGTCTCCACCTGACTTAGCAGTAGCTAGCTGACCTCTCCCTGTCTGGCCTCTACCTCTAGGACGGCCTCTACCACTCTGTCCCCCGCCCCTAGGCGGTTGGGCAACCGGTGCTGGAATCATAGTCTGCTGACCCTGCTGTACTGCCTTGCCCCGATGCCTAGGGCAAGTCCTCTTCATATGACCTGGGTCTCCACACTCATAGGAAACTCTGGGCACCATAGCCTGCTGTCCGAAAGCCTGGCCCGGATGGCCTGAATACCCACCGGAAGAACCAGAAATGGCTGGAGGACGGTATGAACTCTCTGGCGTAGCACTGGAATAGGAACCAGAAGAGCCTTGGGGACCTGAATGTCAACTGGAAGAACCCTGAATAGCTGGTGCGCGATAAGAACTCTCTAGTATAGCGCTGAAATAGGGGCGTGCTGGAGCACCCTAGGCAGGTGGTGGTGCTGGATATGGGGGCCTGCTAGGCTGACTCTTCCCAAACTGACCTCTACCCCTAGCCGGGGCGCCTCTGAACTCTCCGGAGAATCGGTCCCTCTTGTCCTGTTGCGCCTGCTCTCTACATCTCAGACGGTAGCCCTCAATCCTCTGAGCAATCTCCACCACTAGCTGATAAGAAGTCCCCATCTCCACCTCTCGGGCCATGTTGGCCCTAATGCCTGAATGCAACCCTGCAGCAAGCCTCCGCACCCTCTTTGCATCAGTAGGAAGTATCATCAGTGCATGGTGGGATAACTCTGAAAACCTCGCCTCATAGTCGGTCACGGACATCTGACCCTGCTCAAGCTGCTCAAACTGGTACCGCAGCTCTTCCCTCTCAGAGGGTGGAATATACCTGTCCAAAAATAACTCCGTGAACTAACCCCAAGTGATAGGAGGAGAACCTGCGGGTCTGCCAAGAACATAAGACTGCCACCATCTGCGGGCCCTGCCCTCTAGCTGAAAAATGGTGAATTCAACCCCATGCGACTCCAATATCCTCATGTTGTGCAGTCTGTCCCTGCACCTATCAATGAAATCCTGAGCATCCTCATGATGCTCACCCCCGAAGACAGGAGGGTGAAGTCGAGTCCATCTATCCAACAGCTTCTGCGGGTCACCATCCGCAGCTGGTCTGGGCTCGGGCACCATTGCAGCAACTGGCTGAGCCCCATCTGCGGGTAGTGCACCCGAAGTCTGAAACACTGCAGTTGCATGACCGTGAGCCTGAGCAGTAGAGGTCTGTGCTCCCCCTCCTGCCTGTGATATAGCTGGATCTGCTGGAAATAAACCAGCCTGAGTCATGGTGTCCATGAACCGCAGCATACGGCCTATGACCTCCTGAAAACCCGGTGCCGTCATAATGTCCGCCGGGGTAGGGTCAGTTGTGGGCACCTCGCCCTACGCCTCAATATTAGGATCTCCCGCAGGATCTGCTAGTGGTGCTACTGGAACAGCTCTGGGACGCCATCGTCCCCTATCTCAGGCCGGTGCCCTCCCCGGCCTCTACCTCGGCCTCTAGCAACGGGGGGAGCAGTGCCTCCCGGGTCGAAAACATCTGTCGTGCGTGTCCTCACCATCTGTAAGAGAATAGAAGGGAGAAATTTAGTGTACCATCCACTGCACGATAGGAAATGAATAAAGAGTAGTTTCTTAATACCCCATACCCTCTCGAAGCTAAATACAGACGTCTCCGTACCGATCCGCAAGACTCTATTAGGTTTGCCCGTGACTTGTGAGACCTACTGGAACCTAGTGCTCGGATACCATGTTGTCATGACCCAATATCCATTATAGGTCGTGATGGCGCCCAACACCATTATCAGGCAAGCCAATGCAGAAAAAGAATCAACAAGTGTTCATTTTACTTTACCAAAATAGGCACCACATTTCTAAACTCAAAGTTAAAAATAAGTGATAATCAGTAATGTACCAAAATAATTATACAATTCCCAAAAAGAAATGTCTACTAATATGAGTGCCAAGACCTGGTGTCACAAGTACGTGGGCAACTAGTAGAATATACAAAAGAATAACACAATCCTACTATCTGAAGTAGAGTAGACAACTAAAAGTAAAGAAAAGACTCCATCGGGCTGCTGAGCGGCATAGGAAAGGAGCAGCTCACCGTGGAATCTTGGCCGGATCAAGGGTATGCACCAGCCTGGTAACAGATGTACCTGCCTCAGATCCTGTATAATTAAGTACAGAAGTATAGTATGAGTACAAAAACAATATGTACCCAGTAAGTATCCTTTCTAATCTCGAAGAAGTAGAGACGAGAGGTCGACATGACACTTACTAGGGTCAAATAATATGATAAGTGATATACTAAGCATGGATAGCACAATGATTTACAATATACAACATGAAGCATCTGGTCCTTTACTAGGTGATTTCACAGTTAACCATTTACATTTAAGGGCATATAGCAAAGTTCCGTCCACAACAATATACCAATCAATAAGCATGCGCAAGTAGTGCCGAGGTCGTATGGCCCGATCCAACTTAAAAATAAAGTGTGCACTGCTGAAGGGTCGAACAACACGAACCATAGATGCATCTATTACCCCGCTCGCGAATCATCCATGCGACGTGGTCAAATATATTTAAACACAACAACCGATAGTCAAGAATATATATCAAGAGAGCAATTACTCACGAAAATACCAAATTTCTCTTTTAAAGGCCAAGAAAAGATATTCTTCTTATTATAGTCATCTACCACTTTCAACATGATTTAAGAAATCCCCAAGTTAATTATAGAGTCACAAGAATATCACATAGAGCATGCTTTTGGGTCCTAAACTACCCGGACTTAAGCATAATAGTAGCTACGCACGGACTCTCGTCACCTAGTACGTACGTAGCCCCCGCATTTAGTGGCAAATTATTCAATTATTACACCTATGGGGACAATTCCCTCTTACAAGGTTAGATAGGAGACTCACCGCGCTCCAAAGCGTACTTCCAATATCAAGAACGTGCTCAAACCCTCAATTTGGAACTGCACATCCGAAACTAATTAAACGAAATAGGAACTAGTCAATACAAGCTAAAGAGTGCGCATTTTAATTGCTAAAGTAATTCCCCAACCCTTAACACAAGTTTCCTAAAATCCGACCCCGGGCCCACGTGCCGGGATTCCGAAATTTTTCAAAAGAAGTTGTTCTCTATAACCCAAGGATCAATAATATATGATTTCTACTTCATTCCATAACAAATTTCGTGGTAAAATCTAAGTTTCATCAAAACCCTAGGTTTATCTCTAACCCCTTAATTTTTCCTAATCTTGGTGTTTTAATCTACCCAAAACTCAAGTATTAAACTTAGAAATGAGGAGGATGAACTTACCTCAAGATGCTATGTGAAAATCCTCTCTCAAAAGCTCCCAAAATCACCCAATGGTTGAGTGAAAAATGGCCAAAATGATTTAGAGCCCGTATTAAATAAGCTCAGTGCTTCAGTGATTTCCGCATCTGCGGTCAGGGGACCGCATCTGCGGTCCGGCTTCTGCGAGAGGAAGGCCGCATCTACGAAATTGGCCAAGCGAGCTGGGACCGCTTCTGCGATCTTGAAGCCGCTTCTGCGCAAACGCTTCTGCGGCTATGTAGCCACTTCTGCAATTTTGGCTTGGCCTGCCTTGGCCGCATTTGCGAGGGAGCTACCGCTTCTGCGGTCTCGAACCTGCGGCTAACCAACTGCAGGTGCGGTTATGACAGCAACCTGAAGCTTCAGCTCTTCCCAAATTTTCCAACTTCACTCGAGTCTCGTCCGATTGATGCTCGGGGCTCCCGGGCCCCGCCCGAGCATACCGATAAGTTTGAAATCATGAGATGGACTCGCTCGAACCTCCAGAATGCCCGAAACAACGTTAAATCTAAGAATCACCCCCTAAAACCAATTGAATTAGACTTATGAACTTCAAGTTCTTAATTCACTTCTAATCTTAAACTACTCGGATTGACACCAAATTTTGCGGGCAAGTCTTAAACGTTCTTTTAGACCTGTACCGGGCTCCAGAATCCATATACGGGCCTGATACCAATATGATCAAGTGTAACTAATTTTGTTATTAAAAATTGGCTAAAGTTGATTTTGTGAGTTCTCTAACGTTGGCTTGCCTAGCAAGTAAAATGTTAGGCGCCATCACGGCCCCGAAGGTGGAAATTCTGGGTCGTGACAAGTTGGTATCAGAGCACTAGGTTGCCTAGGTCTCACAATTCACGAGCAAGCTTAGTAGACTCCGAGGGATTGGTACGGAGACGTATGTACTTATCTCTCGGAGGCTACAGAGTTTAGGAACAAGTTCACTTCTATTCTTCTCTGTCGTGCGATTTTGTTCTGTCAATGCTAATCGAACTCTTATACTCTTGTTCCTTCGCAAATGGCGAGAACACGTACCGTATCTTTAGCTGAGCAGCATCCAGAGCCCCTAGTGGCAGCTCCTATGAAGGGCTGAGGACGAGGTCGAGGTCAGGCCAAAGGCCGAGGCAGGGGTAGGGCTCAGCCAGAGCTCGAGTAGCAGCACCAGCGGCGGAGCCTCGGGTAGAGTTTGATGAGGAGGCTCCAACAGAACCAGCTCAAGTCCCATAGGGTTTCATCGACACCCGGTACTTCAGGATGCTTTGGTCCATTTAGTGGGCCTCATGGAGAGTGTGGCACAGACCAGCACATTTCTTGTAGCACCAGCCGTCTCTCAGGTTGGGGGAGGATCATAGACTCTCGCTACTCACTCTCCGGAGCAGTGGGCTCCCTAGTTTCAGACTCTAGCACCTCAGCCCGTTGGGGTAGTTCAGCCGGGTGTTACGGAACATACCGGTGATGGATCGGCTATGTCTTCTGAGGCTTTGTGGAGATTGGATAGGTTTACCAAGCTTTTCCTGGTTTACTTTAGCGGTGCATATTCCGAGGATCCCTAGGACTATCTAGACAGTTGTCATGAGGTGTTACGGAACATGGGGATAGTGGAGACCAATGGGATCGACTTTGCTGCATTTCATTTGTCGGGTTCCGCCAAGAAATGGTGGAGGGATTATATGTTGACCAGGCCAACTGGGTTGCCGGCTCTTACTTGGAACCAGTTCTCTCAGCTATTTCTCGAGAAGTTCCTTCCTATCTCTCAAAAAGAGGACTATCGAAGGCAGTTTGAGCGTCTGCAACATGGCTCTATGACTGTCACTCAGTATGAGACTCGATTTGTGGATCTGGCCCGCCATGCTATTCTTCTACTTTCTACCGAGAGAGAGATGGTGAGGAGGTTTATTGAGGGACTTGCTCAGCCTATCAGATTGCAGATGGCTAAGGAGACTGGGAGTGAGATTTCTTTCAGGCGGCTGCCAATGTTGCCAGGCGAATCGAGATATTACTAGCGCAGGGAAGAGGTCAGGGATCTTGTATGGCCTTGTCGGCCTATGTTTTGAGTATATGAAGGATCACGTTGGCCTTATAGGCCCGTATGTCACAGGTATAAGTTTCTATATCAGGTTGGGTCATTCTATGTTGGGTATTCCCTCATGTTTACTCGGGTGATCTCATGACGCCCTTTCTGGACCACTTACCCATGATGATATAATAAGAAAGATACGTTACGTTGGTACTCGGTTGAGTAAGGTACCGGGTGCCCGTCGCGGCCCATCGGTATAGGTCGTGACACTTAGGGACGGTGTCCTTGACACGCTTCAAGCTAAATTGTTTATTCTCCATATTCATCAAAATTCAATCTTAAGGATATTTCTACACTGTAATATCAATTCTTATGGTTTCTAACAAAACTCAAATTGGCTAACGCGGAAGAAACTTAAGCATTCTCTATCGATTCTGGAATCTCGAGAGTAATAAATGACAGTTGGATAGATATTATTATTATATTGGTATCGTATGCTGTTGTTGCTGGTTCTACTTTGGCATGCGCTCTTGGCAAGTTGCGATTTTAATTTGTACTATTGCACTATGAAAGATAAAATGCATCACAAAATTAAGGTATATTTTTCCTAGTATTTGAATACGCCTAAGCCTACGTAAATGTTGATTTGTTTAGTTATATAATTCAATCAAAGGAACAAAAGTGTATTTGTTTAAGAATCCAATTTATGCTAAAAGCTCTCGAGAAATATTTTCTCATGCTTTCTAATAGCATCCATACCCTATTATAATTTGTTCGTGGATTAATATGTTCAACTTCTAGAATAAATTATGTGAATTTGATAGTAGGCTCTTGCCCGTGATGATTTTTTTTTTATTAATTGTTAGATTGATTCTTGTTCTTGAAAGCTCTAAGATAGTGGGTTTAAACTGATTCTTCAATTTCAATAAATTTGAGTTTTGAATTTGGAGAGTTAGAAATAAAAATATACCTGATTTTTATACTCAAGTCATATAGGTTCTTTGTTGATCCTATGAACATGAAAAAGTAAATAATTTACTATGATAGCGTTCTTGTTAAATAGAATTTGCTAGATTAAGATAAGTTGGATGATTCGATTCAGCAATGATTAACAATGTAATAAGAATTATGAATGGTAAACTTAGCAAAGTTTTTTGCAAGTTAATATGCGTGAAATACAGTATGAGTCATGTTCATAAAGGCATATGTTACTTCTTTTGTTCCTTGATGAAATACCGATAATATCATGGAATATATTAACAAGACATGATTAGAAATAATCTTGAGATAAGATTTTTGTGTTCTTCTGAATCTAATTGAGTAGATGGAAAGAAGAATATGACTTTTAAATCAATTAATGAGTTGCACAGTCTATGTGATAATCATTGGGTGAAGCTGTATTATTAGCTTATTATTTATAAAGTAGAACTCTTTATGAATTGTGATAAGGTTAACTCCTTAACCTGAAAATTTTCGAAAATATCGGTGATCGTGGTGTCCATAGTTATATAGCCTGATCCTAAGAAGGAAAAATGTGAGAAAACTTATTTATAATGTTATAATAATGCCTTACAAAATTAAATTTTTTTGTGGCACAAATTTATATTGGAAGATAAAAAATATGTTGTATTTCTGGCTCTGATGCTCACCCCCGAAGAAACCGTTAATTACGACCCTTTTCCTACTGATTTGAGATATTTTTGTAGAAGTTAAAGCTCCTTCCTTTTTTAGAAAATTTTTCTTTGGTACTTGACTACGGAAGATGCAAGAATAAAATAAGTTCTTATGTGTTGAAAAATATTTCAAAAAGTACTTGTATAGAAGTCAACTTTCATTTTATCTGAGATGATTTTGTGCCTTATGTGAGAAATACTATGAGTTAGTATTCTATACGTGGATTATTCACTGTATTAGAAGGATAGTGAAGATATTGAATCTCTGATTCAGATGAGAAAAAACTAGTTAGTTGTTGTGTGATCGCCTTTTGGTGGGTGTTATGATATCAAAATTGCCTGGCAGTGAGGTTAATTAAGCAACCTCTTGGTGAGTTAAACCGATAATAATTATGTCGATAAATTACGATTGCCAAAGCGCAATAACCATTGTAAGAAAATAAATCTTTCAATGGGAAAAGTAGACACATTTTTTTAAGATATAATGTCATAAAGCAATTGGTTAGACATGAGAATTTTTTATACATATTATGTGTAGTCAAAAGAGGATTTGGCCGATCCTTTGAATTATAAATAAAATATCGAGGGGTTGAGACTTTTGCCAATTTGAGATGTATCAACAATGATGATAACCCAACCTATGTGATTGGAGATTCCATGAAATATGTTCATATGCGTAATAAAAAGTAATTAGTTGATCAAATGTGCACTATTAAAGTATATCTCTTCCTATGGTGTATGTGTACATAGTGCAAGACTGCAAGGAATGTGAGGTTGAGTTATTAAACTCTTAATCCAATAATCCATAGCCTTTTGTAGGTGGCGTATTGTACTGCATAATACACTTGATTGATGGACCTATATGAGTGTGGAGTGGGGACGCTCCTATGAAATTTGTGGCGAAATTTCTAGAGCACTCATGAAAACCAGGCACGCGCATGGTCTATTAGCGCAAAACCGCGATAAACAACAAAGTGTGTGGGGGGTATAATGTGATAGATAAGACATTAAACTTACAAAAGAATTCTTGGTTCATAGAAGTTTTAACTTCACCAATTGTTCTGTAAGTTTAATCTTATTTTATCTAGGTATGGTTCATAGTCCAAGAGACACCACATTCCACGCATTATGCTCATTTGTGAAACCCCAACGAAATATTTTAATTTACTCTATTACTTAATATTCTTTTTGACTTATGTGGGTTCATTGATGTTTAGGTTCATTCTTTTAAAATTATTTTAATGTGTTTTATTACCCTAATTATTTTGAATACATTTCTTTAATAGTTGTAAATGATTGATAAGCTTGAATTCAACCTTAATAAATTGAATTGACCATTTTATTAGCCTTAATGGCTTTAATTTGCAACATCCATTTGAATAGCCTTTGAATGGCTTTTAATGATGTTTAAAATGTTGGCTACAATTTAAAGTTAATATCTTTGGATATATATATATATATATATATATATATATATATATATATATATATATATATATGTGTGTGTGTGTTACTTTGAGTAGTGGATGAAAAAAGTAAAAAAAAACTTTTCTTCTCCTTTTTCTTTTGTGCTGGGTTTTGTTTTATTTAATTTTTATTATATATATATATATGTGTTACTTTGAGTAGTGGATGAAAAAAGTAAAAAAAAACTTTTCTTCTCCTTTTTCTTTTGTGCTGGGTTTTGTTTTATTTAATTTTTATTATTTCTGCTCCTAATTTATACAAGAAGGGTTTGTTGAATCCTGGAGGATACGCTATTTTATTCATTACGGTGTGGGCGAAATATCATTAAGGACAGTGTCCTTGACACGCCACAAGCTAAATCATTTATTATCCATATTCATCAAAATTTTCTAACATATAACTCACTTTTACCTGCATGTCCATGTAGATACTATTGTTGAGGGCGAGACTAGTGATTAAAGAGTATGCGAGTGGATTTTATTGCTGAGGTGAACAACCACATTTTTGGTGAAGGTCGTTGTTGCAGCTTTACCTATTTTATGTCTTCCGTTTCTTTTGGGGTTTACATGCCTGGCGATAAAACTCATATAACTCTATTAGTTGCTTCATGGTCTTAATATGTAATTTGGGTTAGAGAATTATTACCTGAATGTTTCCCAGATTTTACAAATAAATTATCCTAGCAATACTCACCACCTGCTGATGGGCGATATCCATCTCTAGCTCCCGGGGCATGCTGGACCTGATGTTGGGAATGAGCCCCTCAATAAACCGGCGAACTCTCTCCCGAACTGTGGAAACCAAGGCCGGTGCATGTGTAGCCAAGTCACTGCATCGGAAAGCATACTCTGAAACAGTCATAGAACACTGGCGCAAATACTCAAACTCCGCGCGCTATGCGTCCCTGAGGCTCTGAGGGACATACTCCCTCAAAAACATATTTGAAAACTAGGTCCATGAAAGGGAAGCTACCTCAGCTAGGCTGTCCATCTCAAAAGTACGCCACCACTGATAGGCTGCCCCTCGAAGTTGGAAGACAGTGAATGAAATCCCACTCGTCTCTGCTATACCCATAGTGCGGAGGATACGATGGCACTACTCCAGAAATCCTTCAGCATCCTCTAATTCTAGACCACTGAATGTAGGAGGGTCTTACTTCTTGTACCTCTCAAGCCTCCGCTCCTCCTCCTCTGAAACTGCTGCCTTACCCTCGGGCTGAGCTGGGGCTACAGGCGGTTCCGATATAACCTCTGGGATCTGATCGACCTGAACCCGCTGCTATGGAGTGCGGGCGGTGGGAGTCTATGCTCCTCCCCCGACCTGAGATGTGGCTGCAGCAAGGGGAATCAACCCTGCTTGAGCTAGAGTATTGTACATGCTCATGAACTGTGCAAGGGTCTCCTAGAGAGCTGGAATAGTAGTAGCAGTAGGCGTATCAGGCGTCTGGGCTCCGGCTGGAGCTGCTGGTGGCTCCTCTATAGCAGCTCGTGCGGGTGCTCTAGCTTCACCACGTGCGCGTCCTCGGCCTCTACCCCGGCCCCGGCCTCTGGCGTCTCTAGTAGGAGGCGCGGGTGCCTGGTCATCTCCGGTAGCACGTGTCCTCACCATCTGTGAGAGAATGAAAGACAGAGGTTTAGAATTTCGATATCAAAAATCTCGCACGACAAGGAAAAAAATAAAGTGGAATTTTCCTAATAGTTACATAGCCTCTCGAAGATAAGTACAGACGTCTCCGTACCAATCCGCAAGACTCTAATAAACCGACTTATGATTCATGACTCCTATGAACCTAGAGCTCTAATACTAACTCGTCACAAACCAAGTTCTCCCTCCGTGTACTGTCGTGACGACACCTAGTCTCTATGACTAGGTAAGCCTAACAATTTCCGAAAAATGAAATAAAGATACAAAACTAACAATTTACAGGTAATATAATAAATGAGTTTAAAATGTCGCTTCGCATATACAATAATAACACTCTCCAACTAAAACATAGCACTCCCAAAACCCAGAATCTCATGAATCACAAGTTAAAGAAGTACATAGTGTTCTAACTCCAGAAGTCTAAACGAAGAAAAATACAAGAAGTCTATAACTGAAGGGAGAATAGACAGGGACTTCTAGGTCTGCGGACGCGGCAGATACACCTCAAAGTCTCTGGATCGCCTCGCCTCACAGATAGTATGGCTGAGCAGAAGAACCTGGATCTGCACACGAAAAACATGTGCAGGAAAGGGCATGAGTACACCATGGCGGTACCCAGTAAGTGCCAAGCCTAACCTCGATCGAGTAGTGACGAGATCAGGTGAAGGCCCTACCGGTTATACATATATAACAAGGTAAAATAATATGAAATATGGCAGTATAGTTAAATACTAACAGTCAGTTAAAAATGGAAATCACAGAAAGAAATAACTCAGTACACAGAGATAGCAACAGGGGATCTCCCAGGATAAAGTCTTCCCAAACGTAAATGTACAGAGGAACTCCCGAGATACCGCCCCGTAGTCCAAATCGCAAATATGTAGGGGAGTCTCCCGGAATACTGTTCCGTAGTCTCAAAGTAAACATGAAGGGAACCTCCCGGAATACCATTCCGTTGTCCTAAAGTAATTACACAACCAAATCAATATACACAACGGTCTCAGCCAGAAAGTCTACAGTTCTATTTGAGTTCGTGTCAAAGAAACAGGTAATTCCTACCCTAAACATGCTACACAGAATCCAAGTAAGCAGTTAAAACAAATAAGACAGTTAAGGCACGTAAGCATGCTTTCCTAAGCTAAGCAGGAGGATACATGAACTAGTATTTCTCAATTCAAGGAAAAACATAGATATTTACTTAATGAAAAGGGGGTTTTCAACAATTAGCACGTGTACGCACTCGTCACCTCATGTACACGGCATTTATATAACAACAGTACCAAAATCCTAAGGGGAGTTACCCCACACAAGGTTAGGCAAGCCACTCACCTCGAACCAAGCCCAAAATCAATCTGATATCGCGCTCTTGCCACGGGTATCCAACTCCGAGTGGCCCAAATCTAATCAAATCAATTACATAACGTAAATATAGCTACAAGCAACTAATTTAGCTAATGAATTTAAAGCTAAGGCGAGAAAATGGGAAAACACCCAAAAATCCTCCCCGGGCCCACGTCTCGGAATCGGGTAAAAGTTACCAATTTAGAACACGCATTCACTCGCGAGATTACTGATCGCTGCCAACTCCACACTACTATAAAGTAGGAAGAGAGGGTCGAAATAGCTTTTACCTGATATGAGGGTCGGTATCGAATTCCTCAGAGAGCTAGAAATTGGAGCTGGGTATCCATCTAGACTAGAGTCGTGTAATTGTTCTAAATGTCACTTCTAACATTTTTGGGGTTTTCAATTTTAAACTACTATTATCAAACTACTAATTTAAACTAGACTATGCTACGAGATAATTGCTAAAGTTGTATCTAATGGGAAGAAGGGCACTAGGGTCGTGACATCACCTAGGTGGCTAGTTGACGGGTAGATGTACTAAGGTTCGATTGACATAATTGGGGCTTATGCTATAACTGTTGCACAATTTTACCCACTCTCACACCTCTCGGTAGAGAGAGTGATTTTGCCCACTTGACTCTCTCGAGACCAAATGGGTAGGCAAATTAGACCAAGCAACTAGGGTTCAAGTAGGGTGATTACTCTCTCGAGATTTAACCCATTAATTGGGACTATCATTTCTCATGAATCCATCCCAATTCCTTGTTGGGTCAATTTTGGAGACTTAGACTCTCTTTCTCAAGAAGAGTCAAATCCACAAAGCACAAATCAGTGTTTGCAACCACCAATTTATAGATTAAAATATAAAATCAATCAAATAGCAAACACCCATAGTCAATCTAACCCTAGATGGCAACACCCATCAATTACCCACACTAGGGTTGAGCCACAACCCTAGCTAAAGGGTTTAGCTACTCATGCTTAAAGGAGAAAATGAAGAAATAGATGAAGAACAAGACATATTAATTAAATACTAAATTAAAGTACAAGAATCTATCGTTAAATTGAAGCTAAGATGCCAAAAATGGCTACAAAAGTTGTTCTCACGAGCGCAGCTGTGTTCTAAAGATAACAGATGACCTAAAAATGGTAAAATATTCTATATATACTAAGCTAGAAAACTGGACAAAAATACCCCTGCGGTGTCAGTGCGGGCGGCACTAAATGGACCGCGGCCGCACTGGGCTCCTTGACTTCAACTTTGGCTTCTCTGAACTTGGACTCCGCGGACCGTGTAGAATGGACCGCGGCCGCAGAAGGAGTTGGCGCGGTCCGCACAATAACGAACGCGGACCGCATGGCATTGTCTTGGCAAAATTGTAGTTCTCTGAATCTCTTGACCGCGGACCGCACAAAAGAGTAGTGCGGCCGCGGAGCCCTGACCGTGGACCGCGAGATATGGACCTCGGCCGCGTTGCCTCTAGCCTAATTTTACCAACTCTCTGAACCACCTAGTGCGGCCGCATTCCTCTTTGCGCGGTCCGCACTAGGCCCTTCTTCCCTTAGCTTTCTTGGTATTTGATACTTGAGCAGGTTTCACTCCTTTTTGAGCCGATCTTTGACATTTCGTCACTTTGTCGATCAAACCTGCAAACAAGCGCAACCTGTGAGCCTTTTGGGACTATTTTGTACAAATATATGATCAAAGCATAGGCAATTAGGGGCATAAAACATGTTAAAATCCTAACTTATCAATTACTCGTCCAAATATTATTCAATTCCGCCACCTAAACCCGGTCAAAACTCAAGAATTCGATTGGGTAACTTTTCCCCCAAATTCCCATTTTTCCACTCAAATTCCTTGATTAGATTGAGAAAATTACTAGAGATTGATGAAATATAAACAAAATAGGGTTAGGAATCGTTACCCACCGATTTCCTCTTCAAAATACTCACAAAATCACCTTCTCCCGAGTTAAAAATCGAATTTGATATTATGAACTTCAAACCCTCGAAATTTTCTTTTTTTGCCCGACGAGTTCGCATTTGCGCCCCCAGGACCGCACATGCGGTCCCGATTCTGCATCTAGGGCTCCGCATCGTGAAATTTCATTAATTCCCTAAGCACCGCACCTGCGCTAAATTCTTCGCAGATGCGGTTCCGCTTCTGCGGTTCTTGAGTCGCATCTGCGACCACTGGTCCTTTTGCCTCAGACCGCACCTGCATCCTTCTTCATCGCTTCTGCGGGGCTGCACCTGTGGGCGCCCCACCGCAGGTGCGAAAATACTAGAAGCAGCTAACTTCAGAATTTGCCTATGTCCACATTCTCATCCATTAAGCATCCGAAACTTATCCAAGGCCCCCGAGAACTCAACAAAACATACCAACTAATCCTAAAACATCATACGAACTTAGTCGAGCCCTAAAATCACATCAAACAACGCTAAAATCATGAATCACCCCCCAATCCAAACCTAATGAACTTGAAATCTAAAAATTCTACAACCGATGCCGAAACCAACCAAACCACATCCGATTGACCCCAAATTTTGCACACAAGTCATATTCAACACTACGGACCTACTCCAACTTTCGAAATCGGATTTTGACCCCGATATCAAAAATTCCACTATCGGCCCGAAACTCCAAAAATTCAACTTTAGCCATTTCAAGACTAAATAAGCTACGGGCCTCCAAAATACAATCCGGACACGCCCCTAAGCCCGAAATCACCCAACGGAGCAAACGAAATTGACGAAATTCCATTCCGGAGCCGTCTTCACACTGTTCCGAGTATGATCCAAATTCTAAGTCTTAAGCTCACCTTTAGGGACTAAGTGCCCCAAAATACTCCGAAACTCAAAATGAACTATCCCCACAAATCACAATACTAGAAATAGACACGGCGAAAGCAGTTAATAGGGGATCGGGGCGTTAATTCTCAAAACGACTGGCCAGGTCGTTATATCCTCCCCTATTAAAACATTCGTTCGTCCTCGAACGAGCATAGAGACATACCTGAAGTGGCCAAAAGATGAGGGTAACGGCTGTGCATATCCTTCTCGATCTCCCAAGTCACCTCCTCGACCGGCTGACCCCGCCACTAAACCTTTATTGACGCAATGCTCTTTGACCTCAGCTTTCGAACCTATCTGTCCAATATAGCCACTGGCTCCTCAACATAAGATAGATCCTTGTCCAACTGGACTGAACTGAAATCTAACACGTGCGACGGATCACCGTGATATCTCCGGAGCATCGAAACATGAAATACCGAATGAACTCCTGGCAAGCTGGGAGGTAAGGCAAGCTCATAAGCAACCTTCCCAACACGTCGCAACACCTCAAAGGGGCCAATAAACCTTGGTCTCAACTTGCGCTTCTTTCCAAATCTCATAATGCCCTTCATAGGCGAAACCTGAAGCAAGACCCGCTCCCCCACCATAAATGATACATCGCGAACCTTTTGGTCCGCATAACTCTTTTGTCTGGACTGGGCTGTGCCAAGTCTATCCTGAATCACCTTAGCCTTCTCACAGTCTTGGACCAAGTCTGTGCCCAATAATCTAGCCTCGCCTGGCTCGAACCAACGCACTAGGTATCTACACCGCCTGCCAAACAGAGCCTCATACGGTGCCATCTGAATGATGGACTGATAACTGTTGTTGTAGGCAAACTTCGCAAGCGGCAAGAACTGATCCCAAGAACCTCCAAACTCCATCACACACGCACGGAGCGTATCCTCAAGAATCTGAATAGTGCGCTCGGACTGTCCGTCCGTTTGGGGGTGAAATTGTGTGCTTAACTCCGCCCGAGTACCCAACTCATGTTGTACGGCTCTCCAGAACCATTATGTGAACTTAGTACTTCTATCTGGAATGATGGAAACTGGAATACCATGCAGACGAAAATCTCCCGGATATAAATCTCCGCCAACCGCTCCGGAGAATAGGTAGTACACACAGGAATGAAGTGTGCGGACTTGGTCAGCTGATCCACAATCACCCAAATGGTGTGGAACTTCCTCAAAGTCCGTGGGAGTCCAACTACGAAGTCCATGGTGATTCGCTCCCACTTCCACTCTGGAATCTCTATCTGCTGAAGCAAGCCACCCGGTCTCTGATGCTCATACTTCACCTGCTGACAATTGAGGCATCGAGCTACAAACCCAACTATATCTTTCTTCATCCTCCTCCACCAATAATGCTGCCTTAAATCCTGGTACATCTTCGCGGCACCCGGATGTGTGGAATACCACAAACTGTGGGCCTCCTCTAGAATCAACTCCTGAAGCCCATCAACATTGGGTACACATATCCGCCCTTGCATCCTCAATACCCCGTCACCACCTATGGTCACATCTCTGGCATCATCATGCAGAACCTTGTCCTTGAGGACAAGCAAATGAGGGTCATCATACAGACGCTCTCTGATACGATCAAACAAGGAAGACCGAGAAACCACACAAGCTAGGACCCGACTGGGCTCCGAATATCCAATCTCACAAACTGGCTGGAAGGCCTGAACATCCATCGCCAAGGGCCTCTCTGCTGCTGGTAGATAAGCTAAACTCCCCAAACTCTCCGCCCAGCGAATCAAAGCATGGGCCACCACATTGGCTTTCCCCGAGTGGTACAAGATAGTGATATCATAATCCTTAAGTAGCTCTAACCACCTCCTCTGACGCAAATTAAGGTCCTTCTGCTTGAACAGATGCTGCAAACTCCGGTGATCGGTGTAGATCTCACAAGGAACACCGTACAAATAATGACGCCAGATCTTCAAGGCGTAAACAATAGCAGCTAACTCAAGATCATGGACAGGATAATTCTTCTCATGCACCTTCAGCTGTCTGGACGCGTAGGCAATCACCCTACCATCCTGCATCAATACCGCTCCAACCAATCCTCGAGGCATCACATTAGACAGTATAAGACCCCGAACCTGTAGGCAATATCAATACTGGGGCTGTAGTCAAAGCTGTCTTGAGCTTCTGAAAGCTCTCCTCACACTCTTCCATCTACCTGAACGGAGCACCTTTCTAGGTCAGCCTGGTCATAGGTGCTGCAATAGATGAAAATCCCTCAACAAATCGACGGTAATAACCCGCCAAGCCAAGAAAACTACGGATCTCTGTAGCTGAGGATGGTCTGGGCCAACTCTGCACTGCTTCCACTTTCTTCGGATCAACCTTGATCCCTTAACTAGATACTACGTGACCCAAGAATGCCACGGAATCCAACCAGTACACACATTTCGAGAATTCCGCATATAATTTCTTTTCCCTCAATGTCTAAAGCACTGTCCTCAGGTGTTGCTCATGATCTTCCCGACTCCGAGAGTGCACCAGAATGTCATCAATAAAGACAATGATGAACGAGTCAAGATATGGACGGAATACACTGTGCATCAAATGCATAAATACTGCTGGGACATTGGTCAACCCAAATGACATAACAAGGAACTCGTAATGACCATACCGAGTCCTGAAGGCAGTCTTCGGGATATCTGGCTCCCGAATCTTCAATTGATGATAACTTGAACGCAAGTCAATCTTAGAAAACACTCGAGCACCTTGTAACTGATCAAACATGTCATCAATTTGAGGCAAAAGATACCGGTTCTTCACTGTAACTTTGTTCAACTAGCGATAATTAATGCACATATGCATAGAACCATCCTTTTTCTTCACAAAAAAGATAGGAGCACCCCAAGGTGACACACTAGGCCGAATAAAGCCCTTATCAAGCAATTCCTGTAACTGTTCCTTCAACTCCTTCAACTCAGGAGGAGCCATACGATAAGGAGGAATAGAAATGGGCTGAGTGACCGGCAAAAAATCAATGCCAAAATTAATATCTCTGTCGGGCGGCATGCCCGGAAGATCAGCTAGAAACACATCAGAGAAATCCCGCACTACTGGGACTGAATCAACTGTAGGGGTATCAATACTGACATCTCTCACGTAAGCTAGATACGTGTCGCACCCCTTTTCAACCATCCGCTGAGCTTTTAGGAATGAAATAACTCTACTGGGAGTGTAGTCTAAAGTACCCCTCTATACTAATCGTGGTACACCTGGCATAGCCAGCGTCACGATCTTGGCGTGACAATCAAAAATAGCATAATGGGGCGACAACCAGTCCATGCCCAAGATAACATCAAAATCTACAATGCTGAGCAATAATAAATCGGCTTTGGTCTCAAAACCACAAAGAGCAATCAAACACGACCGATAAACGCGGTCCACAATAAAAGAATCTCCCACATGAGTAGAAACATAAACAGGGGAACTCAAAGAATCTCGAGATACGCCCAAATGCGGGGCAAAATAAAAGGACACATAAGAATAAGTGGAGCCTGGATCGAATAGAACCGATGCATCTCTATGACAGACTGGAAAAATACCTGTGATGACAGAATCGGAGGCAACAACCTCAGTACGGGCAGGAAGGGCATAGTATTTGACCTGGCCTCCCCCTCTAGGGTGACTTCTACCTCCCCAACCTCCACCTCTAGCTGGCTGAGCAGGCTGGGTAGCAACTGGTGCTGTAATCATAGCCTGGGAACTCTGCGGAGCATGCTGTGGCTGAGAAGTCTGTGGAGGTCTCCTAAGTCTAGGGCAATCCCTCACCACATGGCGAGTGTCGCCACACTCAAAACAAGCTTTGGGAGGACGTCGCGGCTATGAATAGCTCGGGCCAGGTCTGCTGGACTGACCACTGAAAGCACCTCGTGCAGGAGGCGCACTAGATACTGAAGGTGAATAATAAGGCTCCTGAGGTCTAGGAGGAGCTGGAATGCCACTGGCTGCTGGAAGAGCTGAATGAACAGGGCGACTCATATAACCCTTACCATGACGAACTTCAGCTGAGGCATGGGCACCAGAGTAATGGCCCGACTCTCGAGACCTCTTAGCCTCTCTCTCATCTCTATCCCGAGCAAGCATGCCCTCTACCCTCCTAGCAATACATACCACCTACTGATAAGCGATATCCATCTCTGGCTCCCGGGCCATGGTGGACCAGATGCTGGGAATGAGCCCCTCAATAAACCAGGGAACTCTCTCCCGAACTGTGGAAACCAAGGTCGGTGCATGTCTAGCCAACTCACTGGATCAGATAGCATACTCCGAAACAGTCATAGAACCCTGGCGCAAATGCTCAAACTCTGCGCGCCATGCGTCCCTGAGGCTCTGAGGGACATACACCCTCAAAAACATATCTGAAAACTGGGTCCATGAAAGGGAAGCTGCCTCAGCTGGGCTGTCCAACTCAAAAGTACGCCACCACTGATAGGCTGCCCCTCGAAGCTAGAAGGCAGTGAAGGAAACCCCACTCGTCTCTGCTATACCCATAGTGCGGAGGATACGATGACACTCCTCCAGAAATCCCTCAGCATCCTCTGATGCTAGACCACTGAATGTAGGAGGGTCATACTTCGTGTACCTCTAAAACCTCCGATCCTCCTCCTCTGAAATTGTTGCCCTACGCTCGAGCTGAACAGGGGCTACGGGCGGTACTCGTATAACCTCTGGGATCTGATCAACCTGAACCCGCTGCTCTGGAGTGCGGGCGGCAAGATTCTGTGCTCCTCCCCGGCCTGAGATGTGGCTGCAGCAAGGGGAATCAACCCTGCCTGAGCTAGCGTGTTGTACATGCTCATGAACTGTGCAAGGGTCTCCTGGAGAGGTGGAATAGTAGTAGCATAGGCGTATCAGGCGTCTGGGTTGCGGCTGGAGCTGCTGGTGGCTCCTCTGTAGCAGCTCGGGCGGGTGCTCGGGCTGCACCACGTGCGCGTCCTCGGCCTTTACCCTGGCCCCGGCCTTTGGCGGCTCTATCAGGGGTACGGGTGCCTAGTCATCTCCGGTAGCCCGTGTCCTCACCATCTGTGTGAGAATAGAAGACAGAGGTTTAGAATTTCGATATCAAAAATCTCGCACGACAAGGAATCAAATGAAGTAGAATTTTCCTAAATGTTACATTGCCTCTCGAAGATAAGTACAGACGTCTCCGTACCGATCCGCGAGACTCTAATAAACCGACTTGTGATTCATGACTCCTACGAACCTAGAGCTCTGATACCAACTTGTCATGACCCAAGTTCTCCCTCCGTGAACTGTCGTAACGGCACCTTGTATCTACGACTAGGTAAGCCTAACAATTTGCGAAAAGTGAAATAAAGATACGAAGCTAACAATTTACAGGTAATATAATAAATGAGTTTAAAAATGCCGCTTGGCATAAAAAATAATAATACTCTCCAACTTAAACATAGCACTCCCAAAACCCTGAATCTCATGAATCACAAACTAAAGAAGTACATACTGTTCTAACTCCAGAAGTCTAAACAAAGAAAAATACAAGAAGTCTATAACTGAAGGGAGAATAGAGAGGGACTTCTAGGTCTGCGGACGAGGCAGATATACCTCGAAGTCTCTAGATCGCCTCGCCTCACGGATAGTATGGCTAAGCAGAAGAACCTGGATCTGCAAACGAAAAACATGTGCAGGAAAGGGCATGAGTACACCAAGGCGGTACCCAGTAAGTGCGAAGCCTAACCTCGGTCATGTAATAACGAGATCAGGCAGGGCCCTACCGGTTATAGATATATAACAAGGTAAAACAGTATGAAATATGGCAGTATAGATAAATACTAACAGTCAATGAAAAATGGAAATCACAGAAATAAATAACTCAGTACATAGAGATAGCAACAGGGGATCTCCCAGGATAACGTCCCGTAGTCCCAAACGTAAATGTACAGAGGATCTCCTGGGATACTGTCCCGTAGTCCAAATCGTAAATGTGCAGGGGGATCTCCCCGGATACCATCCCGTAGTCCCGAAAATAAATGTGCAGGGAGATCTCCCGGAATACCGTTCCGTAGTCTCAAAGTAAACATGCAGGGGGATCTCCCGGAATACCGTTTCGTAGTCCCAAATTAATTACACAACCAAATCAATATACACAACATTCTCGGCCAGAAAGTCTACAGTTCGATTCGAATTTGTATCAAAGAAACAGGTAATTCCTACCCTAAACATGCTACACAGAATCCAAGTAAGCAGTTAAAACAGATAAGACAGTTAAGGCACGTAAGCATGCTTTCCCCGTAAGCTAAGCAGGAGGATACATGAACTAGTATTTCTCAATCCAGGAAAAACACAGATATTTACTTAATGAAACGGGATTTTTCAACGATTAGCACGTGTACGCACTCGTCACCTCACGTACACGACATTCATATAACAACAGTACCAAAATCCTAAGGGGAGTTCCCCCACACAAGGTTAGGCAAGCCACTCACCTCGAACCAAGCCCAAAATCAATCTGATATTCCTTATTGCTATCTTCGGAAGCATTGCTCCTGGAGGCAAGTTGTTTGTTGTCTTATCTTGATTGCAACATTAAGTCTTGCATTTTATTTAATTTATTTATCATTTTAGGATTAAATCGGTTCGCTTGTCTATAAACCACGTTATAAATTCAACTGTACTATTTTACTGGTAAACAATATTCTGTTTAAAATACTTGTTCCATATTTTTCTTTTTTAAGAAATAAAAGAAAAAGATGT
Organism: Nicotiana attenuata; assembly: GCF_001879085.1. Lineage (NCBI taxonomy): Eukaryota > Viridiplantae > Streptophyta > Magnoliopsida > Solanales > Solanaceae > Nicotiana > Nicotiana attenuata. Next base: position 16,352 of record NW_017670566.1, on the reverse strand, counting down.
GTATCTCAAAGATCTTAATCCATCTATTTCATAGGGGTTGTTTGGTTCACATATTAATATTAATTTTGCAGGAATTTTTAATGCAATGATTAATAATTAATTAATGAATTGATATGTAATGATTAATAACGAGAAGTGATTATTATACATGAATTGCTCACTTTAAAAGCATATATTTATCTTTAAACAGTTTAATCCTTGTCTTGCTAATACATATATTTTTATTTCATATTCTGTCCCACATAAATAATACTATATAAATATATACCTGCATAACTTAATGTGAGTATTATTTTGTATCGCCAACCCAATATTATATAAATTATATGACACATGACTTTTTATTTTCTTCTTAAATGACTGAGCGAATACTTTATTATCTTATACACGATTTTGCTTTTTCTTGCATAATCTGTACGTTGCTTTACTGTGCATCATTCATGGTGCTACCGTAGAGAAAAAAGTTTGTTTGCAGACAACAATGGTGCAAATACACTCCATTTAAGGTGAAGTAATAAAATCTAATTAATAATATTTCTGCATTGCAAATATAAATCACACTCTTTTTATTTTGGAACGTTACGTTTCAAAAGGTTTTGACACTATTCTGTTTCTATTCAATTTTTACATATTTCAAGAAATCTTATAATTCATTAAATTAATATTTCATGCTTCAGTAGTTCAATTTTCATGTGATGTCAGCTCTCATTTAGTCATTATATCTAAATATATTTGTTTCATTATCAGTAACATATCACATAAATTAAATTAACAGATTAACCTTTCAAAATCAAATATCTTTATATAAAATGAAAGGAAGCAATAGTTAGGAGGTGAGATATGATGTATTGACCAAGCTAATCATTTTTTTTCTTGTTCTTACGGATTTCTATGAAGGGTAAAAATTTATTCGTGTTGTGAATTTACATCAAATCAACAAATACATCATATGTTTACACATAATATGACTAACTATAATTTTCTTTTATTAAATTGCTTAACCATATTAAATTGAATTAATTTGATTTAAATACCCAATGCGAATAGGTATATACATGCAGTGAAGAGGAGTGCTAGCTGAGATAGACTTAGAGCGCGTTTGGCCAAACTGCCAAAAAATATTTATTTTCAAAAGTACTTTTGTTTAAAAGTATTTTTCGAAAAAGTACTTTTGTATTAGGCCAATTCATTGAGTAGTGCCTTTTGCAAGTAAGAGTTTGCTCAATTATTCTAAAAAATACTTTTGATTATCAAATTACGAAAAAGGACTAAAAATTTAATTTGTAGATAAATAAATTAAAATATTTATTATAATAAAAATTCCATTTATAGGTTTTAATTAATATTAAATATAATTATTCTAAAATGATAATATTGGAAAATCTAATATTGCTTATTGTTTACATGATGATTTAAATATATCAAAATACATCACTCAATATTAATTAAAAGTATACTCTTATAAATTACTATATAAAGAAGAGAACTATTTATATTAGAGTGAATATTCCAGAGAGAAATAGGAGAAGTAGAAGAAAAATATATTAAAATAAAAAAGAGAAAAAGAAAATAAAATGTTAAATTAATGAGGAATAATTTGAAAAATATAAATTTAATGTACGGATACTATTATCTTGAATTTTGCTTTTGCTTAGAAGAAGCTAGAATTTGTAGCTTCTCCCTAAAAGCAAAAAAATTGATTCTGTTTCTGCTCAAAAATACTTTTTCATTTTGGCCAAACATCTCAAATTTTCCAAAAAATACTTTTTTTGCTTCTCTGAAACTTGGCCAAACAGGCTCTTATAAGCTTATATATGGGGCACGTGAACCCATGGTCTTTCCACCAAATTACGTATTTTATGTATATATTTTCTAGAATTGGTCTAATATTATCTGTTGGCACACATGCTTAAAAGAGGCTAAATAGTGCACTTAGTTGAATACTGAATTATTTATATAAAGGAGCAAGGATCAATTCTCACTTAATACTTTATTTTTTCTTTTTTTTAGTTATGCACTCATCTTATAAAAATCCTAGATCCACCTAGGTTCGCAGGGAGAGCCAAAAACCGTCGAAGCTTTAAGCCTCCGGAATTATGAAATAGTCATGCGTTGGTTTTGCATCCGTCAAAGAGGGTTCTGCTCTCCAGAGACTAGAAAGAGGTGCAAAGTCCTTATTTCAGCAGTTTTTCTAGAAAAGGTGAAATAGCTGAAAGAGACTAGAAAGAGGTGCAAAAGAGGTGAAATTTAGAAGACACTAGCTAATTTTTAAATAGCTAGCCCTTAGAAAAGCAAGCCGTTGTTTCATTTTCTAAATAGTTGCCCTCTAGAACAGCTAGCCGTTGTTTCGTTTTCTAAATAGATGCCTTTCAGAATAGCTAATTTTAGTTTTTTAAGTTTAATTTTTCATCGAGATTTTTAGTTTAAATTTTCAGTACAAAATAAGTTCTGACTAGGCCCTAAATAGCAGTAAAATGATTATTTGTCAGTGTAAAAGCATATATATCTTTTCTGATTTGTTTGTTTGTTTTTTCTTGTTGAATTACTTATTGGAGTCTACTTGTTATAATCTTCCAAAACTTCCATTGTGTTATAAAATAAAGACTGTAAAGTAAATAAACCGAAGACAAGTATAGAGAGAGAGAGATTGATATTATTCAACTTCAAACTGATGTACATAATAAACTCAAAACTCCTCTATTTATAGAAGAAAGGAAGCAACTGCAAGACTTTTCAGGAAGCAGCTGCGAGGCTTTTCTTGAGTTGCTTGTAAGTTGTCTGCATGAGTTGCTCGCAACCTGCCTGTTTAACAAGAAGCTGCTGCAAATAATTTCATTGAGTTGCTTGCAACCTACCTGCATCAGCTACTTGTAGATAAACTTAAATAGAGTACTAAACGGATAATCTTCTTCAGGAAGATTATCTATAGCGGAGTAATAAATGGACATCCATAATATTATAATTTCATAGCACTCCCCCTCGGATGTTCATTAAAAGATAATGTGCCTCGTTAAAACCTTACTAGGAAAAATCCAATGGGAAAAACCTAGTGAAGGAAAAAGAGTACACATATTTAGTAATACGCATTTCTAGCTGCCTCATTAAAAACCTTATAAGAAAACCCCATGGAAAAAATCTTAGTAAGGAAAAAAAAGTGCAGCGCCTATTTCACTCCCTCTGATGAAAACCTTGTTTCAAATAGTTGAGTCTCCGCATCCAATCTTGTATACCATCTTCTTAAAAGTTGAAGTACGCAAAGATTTTAGTGAACAAATCTGCCGGATTGTCACTTGAACGGATTTGTTGCACATCAATGTTACCATTTTTTTGAAGATCATATGTGTAAAATAATTTTGGGGAAATCTGCTTCGTTCTATCTCCTTTCATAAATCCTCCCTTCAATTGGGCTATGCATGCAGCATTGTCTTCGTATAAAATTGTGGATCATTTATCACATTCCAAACTATATTTTCTCGAATTAAATGAATCACTCATCTCAACCATACGCATTCCCTACTTGCTTCATGAATAGCTATTATCTCAGCATGATTTGAAGAAGTAGCAAAAATAGATTGCTTTGTGGAGCGCCATGATATGATAGTACCTCCACATGTAAACACGTATCCAGTTTGAGATTGAGCTTTATGGGGATCAGATAAATAATTTGCATCTGCATAACCAACAAATTTGCACTACCTTTGTTAGCATAAAACAAACCCATATCAAGAGTTCCCTTTAAATATCACAAAATATGCTTAATCTCATTCCAATATCTCCGTGCAGGAGAAGAGCTATATTTTGCTAGTAAATTAACAGAAAATGCTATGTCAGGCCTTGTAGCATTAGCAAGATACATAAATGCACCAATTTCACTGAGATAGGGTGTTTCATGACCAAGGAGTTACTCATCCTCTTCTGGAGGTCGGAACGGGTCCTTATTCACTTCAAGTGATCGAACAATCACTGGTGTACTTAATGAGTGCACTTTGTCCATGTAAAAGCTTTTAAAGACCCTTTCTGTATAGTTAGATTGATGGATAAAGATCTTGTCTGCTAAATATTCAATTTGCAGACCAAGACAAAATTTTATTTTTCAAGATCTTTTATCTCAAATTCTTTCTTAAGATATTCAACTGCCTTTTGGAGCTCTTCTGGAGTTCCAACAAGATTTAGTCATCAACATAAACAGCAAGTATAACAAATTCTGATGCCATTTTTTTTAATAAAAATACATGGACAAATAACATCATTTATGTAATTTCTTTCAGCAATATTCACTGAGGCGATTATATCACATGCGCCCATATTGATTTAAACCGTACAAAGACCTTTGTAATCTGATCGAGTGCAATTCTCGAGACTTTGAATTATATGCTTCAGGCATTTTAAATCCTTCAGGGATCTTCATATAGATTTAATCAAATGAGTCATTTAGGTTATGATTTGTATTGAAATGGCATGACATCCTCAGGTGCCTAGACTGCAGGTCCGATCCTCACAATCTTTTACAATATTATGCACTATATTGTATCAAATATATCGTCGACGATCATTTCGTATCGGTTCGTAAGCGACATAACTTGTTGAGATCTCATCACTTTCTTTATTTTCAAGTACCTGAACTTCTTCTGGAGTTTCATGAAATGTTATGTCGTGGGCTTCTAGAGCTTATTCCTTCCTTATTATGATCATTTAGATCATTTGCTCCTATCCTTTTTCAAGGATTGTTACCTTTGGAACCGATTGGTCTACCACGCTTGATGCGTACAATAAACTCTATCCTTCAGGGACTTTAATTTTAATAGGAGTATTTGCAGGTGAAATATGATATTTTATCTTGGATCAACAAATGCTTCTGGCATTTGACTTGAATTATCTTCTGAATGAGGATCATACTAATGATAATTCGATTCACATAACATATTTTTCAGCTGTTTATTCCATCCCCCAAATGTTAGAAAAACTAACATATATCCCTAATCTTCTTTGGGAAACCTATCTTTGTGCTTTATCGTAGAGAAATTAATCATATACCACGCATCAAAAGTTATTAGATAGTAAAAATATTTGATTTCTGATCCTAAACCAATTGTGAGGGGAGGACTTATCATATATTGTTGGTCTAATGCATACAAGTGCTTATGTATGCAATTTAGAAAATCTTAGACCAACACATGAAGTTTTGTTCTCATAAGTAATGGTTTAGCCATTAATAGGAGAAATTCAATGCTAAACCAGCTTGGATATAAACCAGCATTATCAAGATGAACTATCTTGATTTCATAATTTGAAAATTATGCTCTTAATTGAGAAAAGCAATTTCAAATGCCAAACTCCACGTTGACAATAAATTCACATGTAACCGTCTTATATATGCATCTATAAGTGGTTCACATGATATGTGAATGAGCCCATATTCACCTTTTATATATTTCAGAATTCAGGGGTCTTAGTCCCAACTTTAGATGGTATAATCAATTTATTATGAGAACAAGCAACACAAGAGAATTCTTAAAGAATCTTCTAGTTCTTCAGTATATGCTTATCTGAATTCTTAAATAGCTCATTCTACAAGTCACCCTCAACACTCGAGACCCAAACGAATGGAAGCTCGGCCCAAATTGGAAAGGACCGTATCAGGTCCTCGATGTCATCGGAAAGGGATCTTACAAACTTGGCACGATGAACGGCGAACAATTGCCAAACAATTGGAGCATATCACTTCTCAAACAATATTATTGCTAAGGTATGCCTTTCTCCTTTTTCATTTATATTTGATGCTAACTTATTACAGGTGTTCGATCAAAAATATCGAGAAATTCTTCAACACAAAGACCTAAGGTTTTAAAGCACGCGTTGCACTCTATTTCCCTCAGATCGGTTTTTGTCCCAAATGGATTTTTCCGGCGGGGTTTTTAACAAGGCAACAATTATTTTTTCTACCTGGGGACAATTCAACAGTATCTGAGGCCTCTCTGCAATCAACCTCGAATACTGGAGGGCATCACCCTCGGACGTTATGTTCTAAAGGAAAATACTTCGTATCAACAGGGTCTTGATAGGTAAATTCTGTAAAAGGCCAAACAGTCAAATGAACCGTGTCCATGTAGATTACTCGAGCCCCAATGGCAAAACATGTACGCATGATTAATTGAAAGAAGTATTCTTTTTCCTTACCAGATGTTCCATGCCTTTATGAAATTTCTACTTTACTTATGATCTATTGTGGAAACTGGCTCAAGCGCCGATCGCGACTAAAGCTCGAGCAAACAACCCCGTACTCGGGGACTGGCGTCCAAAAATCGACATGTTCAAAATACCAAACTTCGAGACCATAAGACCTTGAAAAGGCAACCCTCGGTTTTATAGGCCACGGCCACCAAACTCGGGGACTGCCGCTCCGAACAAGTTCGAAGCATAATTGAGAAGCAAGCCCAAAGGAAAAATATTAAGTTAAAGGCTACGACCAAACTAACACGATTCAGAGACGTCCAAATTCTGAAACAAAACGTGCCTTCTAATATTTTTACAAAACCAGTTAAAATAGGCTACCCTCGGCAAAGTTACAAAGGGTTATGATAACATCAACCCTCAAAAACTTTAAGGGGTACCAAATTGTTCGAACTCTCGAACAAGCTTGTGCTAAGGCATAACAAATTTTGTATATGATTAAACTTTTTAAGCCTAAAAGGGAAAAAGCCACTCTTTTGAGGCCATATCGGCCCAATTCAAGAGCCTAAGGGCCATTATATTGAGTTTGAGCAAGCACTCACTCGATTATAGAGACTATACTAATCTGACAATTTTTGCAAGGCAACGAAGTAAGTCAAAATTCTCACAAGATATAAAGTATATCAAAATTATCATAAGGCGAAAAGTAATACAAAGTTTTCACAAAACAGGAATTGGAGACGAGTCAGAAAGAAAAGAGATATTTCATATATACAAAAATATTTACAAAGATCACTTGGGGTCTTACACAAAAATCTGAAAAAGAAAAAATTCTAAGTGCCTAATCTTCCCCGAGAGCCTCATCTTCATCTTCTCCACTCTCGGATCCACTCGCGCTCCTGGAGTCATCAGAAGAAGAAGAAGAAAGCACTGCTTTAGCTTCGGCCTCGAGTACTTTCGCATTCTCGATATCGACAGCAAGGTCAAAGCCACGAGCATGTATCTCCTCGAGATTCTCTCTCCGAGACTGGCATTTAGCCTCATCTTCATCTTCTCCACTCTCGGATCCACTCGCGCTCCTGGAGTCATCAGAAGAAGAAGAAGAAGAAAGCACTGCTTTAGCTTCGGCCTCGAGTACTTTCGCATTCTCGATATCGACAGCAAGGTCAAAGCCACGAGCATGTATCTCCTCGAGATTCTCTCTCCGAGACTGGCATTTGGCATGTTCGATAATACAGAATGCTCGAGCCTGAGCAGCATCGAAAATTTCTTTTGCTCGAGCTTGAGCGGCCTTGGCATCGGATCGGTAGACAACAGCAATTGCCTCAGTATCAACTTTAGCCATCTCAACCTCGGATTTGGATTTTGCCAATTCGATGGCCAACCGAGCCTCGAGCTCCTCCATTTTCTTGGCCTGAGCTGAGCTTTCCTCCTTTATGCTTTAGAGCTGATGTTCGATCGATGACAGTTGGGCCCGAGCAGTCTCTTTCTCCGAGGCAAGGCGGTCCATGTTTTGCTCCCACCCCAAGGTCTCCGCCTTCTTTGTGCTGGCCTCCTCACGGAGCTGCTCGATCTTCTCGGCCTTCTGCTGAACCTAAAGAATTGAAATATTAGTCGTCGTTCCCGAATTGATATATCGAGCTTCTAAAGGGATTCGTTATACCTGCTCAATCAGGTCGGTCTGCTCTTTATGAGTTGTGGCCAACTCGGCTCGGAGGTCCTTAATCTCCTCTTCTTTTTGTCCACTGAGAAGTTTGAGGGCATTCCTCTCCTCCGTAAGCCTTCAAAGATCGGTCTCTCATCGGCTCAGCTCTGCCCGAGATTTGGAAAATGCATTTCGGTGAAGTGTCAAGTCCTATGCAGAAAGAAAAGAAGTTAGACAAAAAAGAAATAAGCACAAATATAATATCAATAAGGGGAATAGAGACTTGTCCGGCTCATAAGTCGTTGAGCCTCATCGAAGATACTCGATGCATCACCTACGTCGGTAGTATCTTCGACTCCTGTGAAGCAACCACGGAAAAGGTCCTCCCCTACGTGGACTGTTCCCACATCGGGGGTCCCCATGGCCTGGGCTTCTTGAATCTGCCCCTCGGAAAATGTGGGGAGGGGCGGCGAGTCACTAATATCTATTTCCCCAAGCAAGACACTTGGGGCATTCTCTTCATTTCGAAGGGCTTCGGAAGCGGCCCCTTCAAACACATCCACCGATTGTTCGTCACGGCGGGAGGCATCGTCAGTCTCCGATGGCTCGGGAACTTTGCTCGGAATCTCCCGAGATCTCCTCGGTCCGAGGCTGAACCTCTTCAATCAATACCGGCTCAGCGGCCTTGGGGACCTTGGTGCTCCTCTTTCGAGCCACCAGCTCGTAGTCAGCATCTTTGTTTTCCTCTTCTTTATCTCGTAGTCGCTGAGCAACATCGGCAGACAGGGTGACGGTGTCGTTCTTCGACTTGCGGGCCTTGTCTTTTTAGGCTTTGGAGTCTCGGAGGGTGAGACCCTTTTTCTTTTCTTCTCCTTCGATGGCTTCGGGACCGGGGGCGGAACCTCCTCCTCCCTAGACAGGGGCCTCATGACGGTAATGTCTCCGAGGCCTATGCGAAAATAAACCAAGTGAATGAGAGGGGAAACATTTCGGAAAAAGATCATCAAATACATGAAAAGAAGCTTACCATGATTTTTGGCCTCCTATCGGCCCCTTGCCAAATCGTGCCACGAGCGCTCGGCATATGGAAAAGTCGAGGCCAATTTTCGAACCCAGCCCTCAAGATTTGGAATTGCGCCAAGCATCCAAGAAACCGATGCATCGTAGGAAAGGGTACGAATAAGAAAAGGCAAAAGAAACAAAACAATAAACAGAAGCTGTAGGTGTGTTTGTACTTACGCTTCATCTTCCATTCATCGGGGAATGGCATATTCTCGATCGGGATTATGTCAGAAATCCTCACTCGGACGAACCGGCCCATCCATACTCGATCCTTATCCCCGTCTATGCTCGAGAACAACACACTGGTAGCCCGATGCTGAACCTTATTAACCCGCCTTGATAGAGACGAGGGTTGTACATTCTGATAAGATGGTCGAGGGTGAAATGCATCCCTTCGACCTTGCTCATGAAGAATCAGAGCAAAATAACGATCCGCTAAAAGAAGGGGTGGATTTGACCTAGGGTTACTCGGTATTGGCGGCAAAAGTCGATGATGACGGGATCGATAGGGCCCAGCGTGAAAGGGTAAGTGTAAACACTTAGAAACCCTTTCACGTAAGTAGTGATGTCCTCTTCGGGGGTCGGAATCACCACCTCTTTGTCTCCCCAGTCGCAATCCTTCTTCACCTGCTCGAGGTCGTCCTCAGTTATCGAGCATATATATCTCAACATTGGCTCACATCGGCCAGGGACCGACGAAGTTTTCTCGACTTTGAAGTCAAAAGTAAGATCATACCCCTAGGAACACACTCCTCGAGGCGTGGCTCCACCGACGTTTTATCGTCGGTCGGCCGCGATGAAGAAGGTTTTTCCTTTTGGGGAACGGTTTTAGATGTTTTTGCCATTTTTATATGGATTCAGAGAAAGAAGAAGATGTGATTTGTTGTTTGAGAAAAGGTTGACAACATGATTTAAAGAACTTGCAGAATTGGAAAACATTAAAGAAGTAGAGTGCTTTGAAAGTAAAGTTTGAGAAAATTATGATGAAGACCTATTTATAATGTTTGCTATGACGGTTCAAAGACAATGGTGACCGACATCAACTGACGCTCATTAATGATTTGAGAACTGTACCAACACGACGCTTCAGTCGCTTGCGTCGCTTACATCACAAGGGTGATGTCATAACTAGTTGAGGTATAAAATCAAAGGCTCGGTTTGTTTCTTCGCATTACACTCCAAGAAATGAGGGGACAATCTGTAAACGGTTAAAATAGGGCTTGCCCGATTTTGCCATTTAATTGTGACCAGGGAATCATGTCGAGGGTCAGTCTGGTAATGGATCAGGTCAGAGCACGAAGATAAGGCATCGAGCTCGAGAATCGAGGTGCTCGTCGAGATAGAGTCCAACAGCGATCGAGATCATATATGACAGACTTCGAACGAAGCACAAAATGGGAAGGCGAGATATCCGTAACCGGCCAAAGATCACGGCGCAAATCCCGAAACAGATCAAATCAAGGGTGGGTTGTTAGGCTAATCATGGAATTTACTTTTGTAATTAGAGTTATACCATAATTAAGATTCCTCTACTATATAAAGAGGAGTCCCCATCATTTGTAAGCACTTTTACATTCACACAGAGATCAAAGCAATACAATATTCACTCTTTAATTTGCATTCTCTTGTTCATCAGTTTGTTGCATTTTAACTGTTATTGCACAACTAGCTCGAGGGTATACTAGCTCTAGGGCTCCGTCAAAATATTGGTTTGCGTTACATTATTATCAATTTCCAGCACTTATCTTTACGTTTATCAAATGGTATAAGGTGAAAACACGTATCCTTGAAATAACGTTATAAGTTTAATTGTTATCCAGTTTTTAGAATAAACACTAATGTTTAGCTGAAAGCATTCGCTCTAAGTATTGATTGGTCTCACAATCCGTTTGTAAAAGCTCCACAAAATCCTTTGCTCCAGCTGGAGAAAATCACAATCTATTCGGTAAGTTGTCATTTAATTAAAAAAAAAAGAAAAAAAAAAAGAAAAGACAATATTACTGTTCAAAGTAGCAGAGTCATCTCAAGATAGACAAAAAAAGTTGACAACTTAACCAAGTAAATAATACTTCTACGTTCCAAGTTTCCCAAGTATCATCAATTGTCCATCGACAAAGGACCAAATGTTTAAAACTAATGCTCATAAGTTTTTTGATAGATAACATATGATTAAGCACTTAAGCTGTTGAAGCAATATGGTCGATAAGTACCAATGTGGGATAAGGGAAGAAGTTTTACAAATAAATTGTACAAAATTGCAACTGTTATAAGTGTTTCATCATTAACTTCTCTCCTATTTATTTATTTTTTATTTCACCAAGTATCTTTTGTTTACTGAATATGACGGTGATGTTAAAAAGAAATATTAAGTGAAAAAGCAAAAGAATAAATAAAAGAAACAGAAATTTGACTACCATTATTGGTACCTTTCCCAAACCTTGAGTATTGTTCGATATTTTCTTATCAGTATTTAGTGCAGGGACACATTAATTTTTTCATATATAAAAATTAGTCATCTTTAAAAGAATAAGAATACTATACAACTGGCTTTTTCTTTTTTTCTCCATTGAGATGGATACATGAAATTAATCTTTAGAAGAGAATTTATGTGATCAAGAAAATTAAATTACCTCAAGAAGAATTGATGTTTCGTGCATGCAACAGTAGATGAAAACCAATAATTAAACAGCACAACAAAAAAAAATATAGCAAAGATATTTGTATGGGTCAAAATCCGATCTCACAGTAATTAACGGAGTTAATCTCGTCTTGAGCTAATCCATAATTAATAAGTGGTATGACCACTTATTCATAACAGGATTCGACTCTTGTCCGATTCAATCTACGAGGGCACGGCCCATTCATTCCCCCATGGGGACGGAACCTCAGCGTGGCCACGGCCATTTATTGCCAGCTCACGAAGCTCACATCTATAAATACTAAGAGTGGAAGCCCTAGAAAGGGGGCTGCTTCTTCACCACTATTGAGAAGAGAGAGAGAGAAGAGAGAAAAATATACCCATCTTATGGGAAGAGAAAACACCATTGTAAGGCTCTGAACCTCTTCATGGAGAGGCAGACCAAACCAATATTATCAATAAAAGCTGTTAAGATTTCTTCTCCTAACCTTGAGTACTTATTTTCATGTTCTTCGCTTGGTCCAATGGATTATTACGATTTGCTATGATTTTCCCGTAACTTATTTGTATTGTTTTGCACTCATAAAGCACATGATAACTTTTGAGCAAACAATTTGGTGCCGTCTGTGGGGATTTCATAGCAAAATCGCGTAGTTCTTCCATGGGCCAAAAGGAAAGAAACGCCGGAAAAGGAAGAACAACCCAGCTTAAACAAGCCAAAGCGGCATATCAGGCCGATGGAACTCGAAGATCTCGAATCGAGATCCAGTTCCTCTGTCTCTCATCTATCGGATGGTGCAAACAAAAAGAAGCAGCCCCGCATAAACAAGCCAAAGCGGCATATCAGGCCGGTGGAACTCGAAGATCTCGAATCGAGATCCAGTTCCTCTGTCTCTCATCTATCGGATGGTGCAAACAAGAAGAAGAAGCCATCCCCCCTCTCTTTTGGGGAGAATCTTCGTAAGAGATCTCCCACATCCCTGATAAGGGCTCCAGCCGGAAACCAGCACGGAGGAATCTCGAATCGAGAATCGCCTCAAGACAGCCTATAAACCCTGGTTGGGAACACAACGGATGAGCCGCTCAAGGTCTCGAATCTAAACCGAGCTTCAGCACTCAATACCCACAATATGGGACTCAGGCCAAGCGCCTTCGTCATCAAGATCGAGAAAGTTCAACAACAGTTGAACTGGGACTCAGGCCATGAGCCTTCGTCATCAAGATCGACAAAGTTCAACAACAGTTGATCTGGGACTCAGGCCATGAGCCTTCGTCATCAAGATCGACGAGGTTCAACAACAGTTGAACTGGGACTCAGGCCATGAGCCTTCTCCATCAAGATCGACAAAGTTCAACAACAGTTGAACTGGGATTCAGGCCATGCGCCCTCACCAAAAAAAGTTCAACTACGGTTGAACCGGGACTCAGGCTATGCGCCTTCGCCAGTAAGTTCGACTACGGTTGAACCAAGATTCAGGCTATGCGCCTTCACCAAAAAGTTCAACTACGGTTGAACCAAGACAGGCTATGCGCCTTCGCCAGTAAGTTCGACTACGGTTGAACCAAGATTCAGGCTATGCGCCTTCACCAGTAAGTTCAACTACGGTTGAACCGAGACTCAGGCTAAGCGCCTTCGTCATTAAATCAAGGCTATGCGCCTTCCCCAGTAAGTTCAACTACGGTTGAACCAAGATTCAGGCTATGCGCCTTCACCAAAAAAGTTCAACTACGGTTGAACCAAGACAGGCTATGCACCTTCACCAAAAAGTTCAACTACGGTTGAACCAAGACAGGCTATGCGCCTTCACCAAAAAAGTTCGACTACAGTTGAACCATGACTCCGGCTATGTGCCCTCATCATCAAAATCAACCAAGTTCAACAACAGTTGAACTGGGACTCAGGCTATGCGCCTTCGCCAAAAAGTTCAACTACGGTTGAACCGGGACTCAGGCTATGCGCCTTCTCCAGTAAGTTCGACTACGGTTGAACCAAGATTCAGGCTATGCGCCTTCACCAGTAAGTTCAACTACGGTTGAACCGAGACTCAGGCTAAGCGCCTTCGTCATTAAATCAAGGCTATGCGCCTTCCCCAGTAAGTTCAACTACGGTTGAACCAAGATTCAGGCTATGCGCCTTTACCAAAAAAGTTCAACTACGGTTGAACCAAGACAGGCTATGCGCCTTCACCAAAAAAGTTCGACTACGGTTGAACCAAGACAGGCTACGTGCCTTCACCAAAAAAGTTCAAATACGGTTGAACCAAGACAGTCTATGCGCCTTCGCCAAAAAGTTCAACTACGGTTGAACCAAGATAGGCTATGCGCCTTCACCAAAAAGTTCAACTACGGTTGAACCAAGACAAGCTATGCGCCTTCACCAAAAAGTTCAACTACGGTTGAACCAAGACAGGCTATGCGCCTTCACCAAAAAGTTCAACTACGGTTGAACCGGGACTCAGGCTATGCGCCTTCACCAAAAAGTTCAACTACGGTTGAACCAAGACAGGCTATGCGCCTTCACCAAAAAAGTTCAACTACGGTTGAACCAAGACAGGCTATGCGCCTTCACCAAAAAGTTCAACTACGGTTGAACCAAGACAGGCTATGCGCCTTCACCAAAAAGTTCAACTACGGTTGAACCGGGACTCAGGCTATGCGCCTTCACCATAAAGTTCAACTACGGTTGAACCAAGACAGGCTATGCGCCTTCGCCAAAAAGTTCAACTACGGTTGAACCGGGACTCAGGCTATGCGCCTTCGCCAAAAAGTTCAACTACGGTTAAACCGGGACTCAGGCTATGCGCCTTCACCAAACAGTTCAACTACGGTTGAACCAAGATAGGCTATGCGCCTTCACCAAAAAGTTCAACTACGGTTGAACCGGGACTCAAGCTATGTACCTTCGCCACCAAATTTAACAAAGTCCAACAACAGTCGAACTGGGACTCCGGCTACGTGCCTTCGCCAATAAGTCCAACCACGGTTGAACCAAGACTCAGGCTATGTGCCTTCGCCATTAAATCCAACGAGCTCGACCTCGCTCGAACTACAAGGATGGACGCCTTCGTACTCAACTTTAGCAAGTTCAACCACAGTTGAACCAAGACTCAGGCCAAACGCCTTCATCTGTGAAAGCGAAGCCCGACCTCCAACAAATCGAAGCGCAGGATAGGCACCCTCGCCATTCAAGTAAGTTCTCCCAACTCGAATTAAGATTCGGGCCACGTAAAGTTCGGCCCCGGTCAAACTACGAGGCCGCGTTTTTTTTTTTTTTACCATCACGACCGGTAGTTCGACCGCGTCCGAACTGGGACTAAGGCTAAGCACCACTATCGCCAAATAACGGCTAAGACTCGCCCGCACCGAGTTGAAAAACTAAGGCTATCCCCGCGCAACGGTCGACCTAGATTCGACTAAGGTGAGTAAACGACTCGACGACAGTCGAAGTCGCCTACATGGCTAAGGCCACCAATTATATTATGGCTAAGGCCATCGCCGACAACGGTCGACCTAGATTCGATTACGGTGAGTAAACGACTCGACGACAGTCGAAGTCGCCTACATGGCTAAGGCCATCAAGATTGGGGACACGTAAAGTCCAGCCCCGGTCAAACTACAAGACCGCGTTTCTGTCATAACGGCCGACAGTTCAACCGCGCCCGAACTGTGACTAAGGCTAAGTGCCGCTATCGCCAAGCAACGGCTCCGACTCGCTCACCCCGAGTCGAAGAAGAAGAGTCGTCAACAATTAAAAACTAACATGCCTACCAGAGTCGAACTCGAAGGCAAATCACCCGCATGCAAAGAAAAATCTAAGGGGGAAAAAGAGGAGAATACAAAACAGACACAAGGCAAATAACGGAAAGGAGATCTCATTTATCTACAAAGTTAATTGCGGGTCTTCCCCGCTTACACCCGGCCAAGGCCGATCAATACAAGGAAAGAGAAAATAAAAAACAAGAAAAAACGCATATCTTTTACTCGGCGCCATCCGCGCCACCATCTGCACCAGCGTCAGCCTCTGGCGTCGCCGCGTCAAAACCACAGTCAGTACGGGCCTCACGAGCCTTTTGACGCGCTACCTCGAAAGCAGCTTCAATCACAATGCCGGCCTCCCACAAATTCTTATATACATCACGTTGGGCCTCGGCAAAGACCCAAAGTTCGCGAGCCTGGCTGGAAGAAGCGGCTTGGTCCCGTAGGCGCTGATTCTCTTCTTCTAAGGCTGTGATCCGGTCTGCCATGACTTGGGCGTCCTGCTCAAAGACACCGATCCGCTCCTCGAGACTCGCTTCTCTAAAGGCCGCAGTAGCCCTCTCCAACGCCCGTTGGGACTCGTGCATGCGGATAGCTTCCGTTAACGCCCCAGCCCTCGACGAGGCATCCCTCACCTGAAGCTTCAATACCGCGACTTCACCCTCCAACGCAGTCACTTTCCCGCCCCATGCCGCAGCGGCCTCCGCCGCCTTAGCCTGGCCCTGGCGCTCACACTCAGCTGCGGCTCTCTTTACCGCCTCGAGCTCCTCATCCTTCCGGCGGAGCTGCTCCTCGAGAGCCCTCGTTCTGCCAAGTGTTTGCTGCATCTGAAGCTCCCGCCTCGCCAGTTCCTCGACCAAGGCCCGGCTACGGGGATCATTCCTCAAGCGCACGCGCAACTCTCGGCACTGATCCCGGTAGCGGCGATACTTCTCCAGCGCCCGCAAAAATATCCCGAGAGGACTTTGGCTCGACGGATGCTCTCCACCTCCAACAAATAAGACTGCAAAGCAAAGACAACGATTAAGATAAAGAACAAACTAAGGCAAAGAAGAAGCGAACCGACGTAATAGTACATAC
>NW_017670565.1:577531-578453 GCF_001879085.1 Nicotiana attenuata | reverse complement strand
ATTGCAATTGGGAGTTAATAAAGCAGAAGCATGTCAAGCTCATAACAAATGTTTACTTTCTCTTTACACCTCCATAACATGTGTTCATTGTGTTCTTTAGTTAGTGAATCCATTGTGCCAATTTCCCCACACTTGTTCGATAACCATGAGAGAACATATCCTTCCATGAGTCATGGTAACACTTCCTTTCTCGTAAGTACCCCTACTAGGCTCTCCGTCAAGACCAAGCACACCTTTGGGGGTTATTATAGCACAACGCATATTTCTCATATTCTTCTGTATTTCATTAGCATCTGGGTAGTTCTCAAGTTGAAATCCATGAAGAACTCATTATGAACATCTGCAAACCCTCCATGATTATTCTATACCATCTCATTGGGTTCTCATATCACTTCAAGTTCATCAAAGGTTGATAGCATGCCGCAATTACTGAAATTGAATGATCTCTTTCCGATAATGGATTATCTACACTTGTGCTAGTCCAACGATCTGCTTATCAGTCTAACTCTCGCCTTTAGGTTTTGGGTTGACAAAGGAGAAATACACCTAGTAACACATTCATATGTCAAAGCCTTTCTCTCCGTTAAGTCTTATAGCATCTCCCAATGTGGTTTGCAATAGCTGGTTGTGTAGAAGTATGTTGTAGCGCTTCATTATGAAGTAGAGTTGCTAAACATAATTGGGTTTTAGAAATTCTGGAGTTATACATCACGTGACTTCATACAGAGATCTTCTTTAAAAAAAGGGGTTAACTTCTCGTAATCGCTTTATATTACCACCCTTCCTAGTGGATACAATGTAAAGGTTACTTCCATAAGGCTCTTTCACTTTCTTTTCATTCGTTTTGCATGGTGTGTTGTTTACCCGTAATCTTCAATGCGATATTATCTCAATGTCTTGACTAGTCATCCAACTATACGAT
>NW_017670565.1:570638-574058 GCF_001879085.1 Nicotiana attenuata | reverse complement strand
ATAGATACCGGCACCCCATGAAGGCGAACAATCTCTCGGATGTAGATCTCAGCTAACCTCTCCGATGAATAAGTGGCTACAACAGGAATAAAATGCGCTGACTTGGTCAGCCTATCAACAATGACCCAAATAGCATCAAACTTCTTCCGAGTCATCGAAGGTCCAGTAACAAAATCCATAGTAATCCTCTCCCACTTTCACTCGGGAAGCTCAATCCTCTGAAACAAACTACCAGGCCTCTGATGCTCATACTTAACCTGTTGACAGCTCAAACATCGAGCCACATATGCAACAATATCTTTCTTCATTCTACGCCACCAATAATGCTGCAGCAAGTCCTGATACATCTTCGCGGCGCCCGGGTGAATAGAATATCGAGAACTGTGGGCTTCCTCTAAGATCAACTCCCGAATCACATCAACATTGGGCACACAAACTCGCCCCTGCAATCTCAAAACACCATCATCATCTAAGGTCACCTTCATGGCACCTCCACGCTGCACCGTGTCTCTCAGGACACACAAATGGGGATCGTCAAACTGCCGATCACGGATATGCTCCAATAATGAAGAACGAGCGACTGTGCAAGCTAACATCCTGCTAGGCTCAGAAATATCCATTCTCACAAATCGATTGGCCAAGGACTGAATATCCAAAGCAAGCGGTCTTTGGCTGACCGGAATATAAGCAAGACTACCCATGCTGGCGGACTTCCTACTCAATGCATCGGCCACCACATTGTCCTTCCCCGGGTGATACAAGATAGTAACATCAAAATCTTTCAACAACTTCAACCACCTTCTCTGCCTCACATTCAACTCCTTCTGCTTGAACAGGTACTGGAGACTCTTGTGATCAGTGTACACCTCACACGTCACACCATACAGCTAATGCCTCCAAATCTCCAAAGCATGAACAATGGCCGCCAACTCTAGATCATGAACCGGATAATTCTTCTCGTGGATCTTCAACTGCCTCGAAGCATACGTAATGACTCTGCCATCCTGCATCAATACCGCACCAAGCCCAATATGGGAAGCATCACAATAAACTGTATAAGGCCCTGAGCCTGTGGGCAAAACCAATATCGGTGCCGTAGTCAGAGCTGTCTTGGGCTTCTGAAAGCTCGCCTCACACTCGTCTGACCATTTGAACTAGGCACCCTTCTGGTTCAATCTGGTCATCGGGGCTGCTATGGATGAAAATCCCTCCACGAACCGACGGTAATAACTTGCTAACCCCAAGAAACTCCGAATCTCAGTAGATGACGCTGGTCGAGGCCAGTTCTTGACTTCCTCAATCTTCTTCGGGTCCACCTGAATACCCTCTGCTGATACGACATGACCCAGAAATGCAACCGAACTCAACCAGAACTCGCACTTCGAGAACTAAGCATATAACTGACTATCCTTCAGAGTCTGAAGAACCACTCTGAGGTGCTGCTCGTGCTCCTCCTGGCTGCGGGAGTACACCAAAATATCATCAATAAAGACTATCACGAACATGTCCAAATATGGCCTGAACACTCGGTTCATCAACTCCATGAATGCTGCTGGGGCATTGGTCAACCCAAACGACATGACCAGGAACTCATAATGCCCGTACCGAGTGCGGAATGCTGTCTTAGGGACATCAGACGCCCTAATCCTCAGATGATGGTAGCCAGATCTCAAGTCTATCTTTGAAAACACCTTTGCACCCTGAAGCTGGTCAAACAAATCATCAATCCTCGGCAGTGGATACTTGTTCTTTATCGTCACTTTGTTCAATTGCCGGTAATCAATGCACATCCTCATCGATCCATCCTTTTTCTTCACAAATAACACCGGCGCACCCCAAGGAGAGACACTAGGCCTGATAAAACCCTTATCTAGAAAATCTTGCAACTGGTCCTTTAACTCCTTCAACTCTGGCGGGGCCATGTGATACGGCGGAATAGAAATGGGCTGCGTGCCTGGGGCCAAATCAATACAGAAATCAATATCCCTGTCGGGCGGCATACCCGGCAGGTCTGAAGAGAAAACCTCGGGGAACTCCCGAACAATAGGAACAGAATCAATAGAAGGAACCTCTGAGCTGGAATCGCGAACATACGCCAGATAAGCTAGACACCCCTTCTCGACCATGCGTCGAGCCTTCACATATGAGATAACACTGCGGGTGGCATGACCTGGGGTCCCTCTCCACTCCAATCGGGGTAAATCTGGCAAAGCTAAGGTCACGGTCTTGGCGTGACAATCCAAGATAGCATGATACGGGGACAACCAATCCATCCCTAATATGACGTCGAAATCCACCATGTCTAAGAGCAATAAATCAACACGGGTCTCAAGACCCTCAAACACTACCACACAAGAACGATGCACTCGGTCGACCACTATAGAATCACCCACCGGTGTAGATACATAAACAGGAATACCCAAGGCATCACTAGGCATAGTCAGGTAGGGTGCAAAATAGGATGACACATATGAATACGTAGACCCAGGGTCAAATAGCACTGAAGCATCCCTATCACAGACCAGAATAGTACCTGTAATAACTGCATCTGAAGACTCAGCCTCTGGCCTGGCTGGAAGAGCATAACACCGGGGCTGGGCCCCACCTCCCTGAACCATATCTCTAGGACGATCGGCTGCTGGCTGGCCTCTACCTCTAGCGGTCCGAGCTCCACCTCTATGATCCCTACCTCCACCTCTATGGCCTCTACCCCCGCCTCTAGCTGGCTGGGCGGCCTGTGGATCACCTGATGCCTGAATTATAGGACGAGGACCCTGCTGCTGAGAGCTGTCAGAAGCTCGAGGGCAATACCTGGCAATATGTCTCGTGTCGCCACACGTGTAACAATCCGTCGGCTGCTGAGAATAACAGAGTGGTGGTGCGCTGATAGGTGCTGATGGTGAACTGAAAAGCTGCTGGTCAGAAGACTGCGGCTGAGAGCCACGACCACCTGAAGTACCATGTGAGACCTGTAGGGCTGACTGAAAGGGTCTCGGAGGATGGCCTCTACCATAAGAATCCCCACCTCCAGACGAGGTACCACTGAATCTACCTGCATGACGGGGTCTCTT
The DNA here is from genome assembly GCF_001879085.1 of Nicotiana attenuata. NCBI lineage: Eukaryota > Viridiplantae > Streptophyta > Magnoliopsida > Solanales > Solanaceae > Nicotiana > Nicotiana attenuata. The sequence goes on along the minus strand of NW_017670565.1, from coordinate 570,987 downwards.
GTCTGACCCATGACCACCTCCCCGTGCAAGAGCCATCTCAACTCTACGGGCCGCATTGGCCGTCTCCTGAAAAGAAAATACTCACTACCAGCTCCCATAGACCATCTGGAGACGGAATCGGCTGAATCAATCCATCAATAAACCTCCGCACCCTCTCTCTCTCGGTGGGGAGTATAACAACCATAGCGTGCCAGATCAATGAACCGAGTCTCATACTGTGTGACTGTCATGGAGCCCTGCTGGAGGCGCTCGAACTGCCTGCGTAGTGCCTCCCGCTGAGTAACTGGGAGAACTTCTCCAAAAACAACTCTGCAAACTGGTCCCAAGTCAATGATGGCGACCCTGCTGG
>NW_017670565.1:533439-570383 GCF_001879085.1 Nicotiana attenuata | reverse complement strand
CGGATTTTCCCACCCTCGGGAGTCGTGATGGCGCCTACTATAGGAGCTAGGCAGCCAATTAGTTTAACATTTCTCTCAACATCATTATTCAGTCGAAAGAAGAACGAGGCAATTAATATAAAAGCGGAAGTTTCGAAACATAAATACAGAAACAAGTGCGGAATTTCAAATACACCCTCTACCCAGATCTGGTGTCACTACTCACGAACTTCTACTTAAATGCTAAAAACAAAGTCTGAATAAGAATACAGTACTGTCTGATCCGATACAAGGGAAATCAAACGAAAGACAGAAATAAGAGAGACTCCGGGCCATGCGGACGCCAGCAAGCTACCTCGAAAATCTCCGTACTTGAAGTAAGCTCCCAACGCTCCTACTGCTGACCAAAGGCTCCCTGCTCCGTACTATGATCTGTACAAAAAGCACAGAAGTTGTAGCATTAGCACAACGACCCATGTGCTGGTAAGTGCCTACTATACCCCGGCGAAGTAGTGACGAGGCTAGACAGGACCTACCAAAAACAACCTGTACAGATATATAATATAACAAGGCAACAGAAAATAACAACAAAGAATGTCAACTAAAAAGGGGAAGGGGCATGCTCGCGGAAAATACAGCGAATACAGATCCACGGAATATAACGACGAAACTATCTCAATACCATAGCTCATATATATAAGTGGTCGGCGCGCCACACGATCCCATTTCTTAATTCATAAGTGGACGGCTGCCACAAGATCCCATTTCATAATATAAAAGTCAACGGCGTGCCACACGATCCCATTTCATAATATATATATATATATATATAATATATATATATATTATATAAGTGGACGGCATGCCACACGATCCCATATATAGAGTATAAGTGGACGGCGTGCCAACGATCCCATTTCATTATATATAATATAATATATATATATATATATATATATATATATATATATATATATATATATATATAAGTGGGGACACACGAATCCCATATTATAGAGGTTAAGTGAACGGCGTTAGCCACACGATCCCATTAATTATTATAGTTCAAAATATCTGACTTTCTAAAGAAGGCCCCATTAGGGGAATTCGATAACGTAACACTTTAACCCGGCAAGGGTACAACTAACAACCCAAATATCCCGGCAAGGGAGAGTACATAATAATAGTCTACACGTCCCGGCAAGGGAAAAATCACAACACATCCTCTTTTAAATCACTTCTTTCTCAACTATCACAAATTCTTGTTCGAGCCAACGCTCCAAAATATACCAATCACAATTCCTCCTCAACCGTTCACATTATATGAAATTTATCAATTAAACAAGGAAGTCGTGTCGCATCATTCGAATTAAAAGCAATTAAGACTCACGGTCATGCTAGACTCCGGTGCATAGACAACCGTCACCATGCCTATACACCATACTCCACATTTAGCAAGTAGCAAATAACATCCTAATCCTATTCCCTCAAGCCAAAGTTAGAACAAACACTTACCTCGGTCCAAGAATAGCAATCAATTCACTAATACCGCCTTTCCTCTACAATCCAACTCCGAAACAATGATATCTAGGCATAATTAGTTCAATAATATCAATAAGGGCTCAAAAACATAATCCCATAGCCTAGAAATGAAATTCCTATCATTTCTTCCAAAAACACCAAAATTCGACACCGGTCCCACATGGTCCAAACACGAGGCTCGGACCAAAACCCAATCACCCATAACCCCACGAGTTCAAATATATAATTTATTTCAAGATTCGACCCCAAACTGAGGTTGAATCACCCAAAATCCCCAAAGCCCTAACTCTACCCAAAACCCCCATTTTTCTACTTTGAATTCATGATTTAGGGCTAGGAATTTAGTAATTAATAGAGGAAATTGAAGAAAACAAGTTGAACAATGCTTACCCAAGAAGTTTGATGAAAGGGAGCTTCAATGGACGCCTAAGTGCTTGGAGAAGAAAGGAGTTCGTGTATTTTTATGAAAATCCCGAGTTCACTGTTCTGATTTTAACTTAAAAATTCGCTGGGCAAAATTGCCCTTCGCGTTCGCGGGAGAGGGCCGCGTTCGCGAAGGGTAAACTGGGTAAGCTATCGCGATCGCGTGGAGACAGACGCGAACGCGTAGAAGGAAATTGCTGGGGTCCAAGAACTGTTATAAGCGAACGTGATAGGGGAAACGCGAACGCGCTGAAGGGAGTCTGGCAAGCTACGCGAACGTGGTCAAGTGTCCGCGAACACGAAGAAGAAAAAGGACCAAGCCCTCAAGGTCAGATGACTCTACGCGAAGCGAGGCGAGGGATGCGAACGCGATGAAGAGGGACCACTGAAGCTTCGCTAACACGTGTTTAGAACGCGAACGCGAAGAAGGGATTTGCTGTGCAAAAATTGCAGATAATCTGCTATGTTTTCTAGGTGTAAAATTACCCCGAACCACCTCCGAATCACTCCCGACCCCTCGGGGCTCCCAACCAAACACACACACTAACTCAATAACATCCTACGAACTTACTCGAGCGATCAAATCGCCAAAATAACATCAAAAACCATCGAATCAAGCCTCAAGATCATCATTTTCATTTCAAACTTCATAACTTAAAAGTTTAGATATTTAGGTCCGAAACACGTCAAATGACATCCGATTTCGACCAAACTTTACAGAAAGCGCTTAACACATATTTAAGACTTGTACCGGGCGTCTGAACCAAAATACGAGCCCGATACCATAGTCTTTTAATCAATTTTCATTTCCATTTTCCTTAATAATTTCAGAAAAACAATTTCACAGAAAAATTCATTTCTCGGGCTCTCGACCTCGAAATTCGACTCCGGGCATATGCCCGAGTCTCATATTTTTCTACGGACCCTCCGGGATCGCCTAATCACGGGTCTGGGTCCGTTTACCAAAAATATTGACCAAAGTCAACTTTAGCAATATTAATATCAAAATTCTTCAAATTTTTCACAAAGTTCACATATTTCAACATAAAAGCTTTCCGGCATCGCGCCCGGACTGTGCACGCAAATCGAGGCAACTAAAAGTGAGGTTTTCAAGGCCTCGGAAGCACGGAAAAGAGAGAAATCCGGTGATGACCCTTTGGGTCGTCACATTCTCCACCTCTAAAACAACTGTTCGTCCTCGAACGGACAAAAGAAAGAAGTACCTGAGTCGGGAAATAGATGAGGATAACGGCTCCGCATATCAGACTTGGACTCCCAGGTCGATGCCTCAGGAGGCTGACCTCTCCACTGGACACGCACTGAAGGAAAACCTCTTCGACCTCAACTGTCGAACCTGCCGGTCTAGAATAGCTACCGGCTCCTCCTCGTAAGACAGATCCTTGTCCAACTGGACAGTGCTGAAATCTAACACGTGGGCTGGATCGCCGTGATACCTCCGAAGCATGGACACATGAAACACTGGATGCACGGCTGACAAGCTGGGCGGCAAGGCAAGTCTGTAAGCCACCTCTCCCACACGATCGAGAATCTCAAATGGGCCAATGAACCTAGGGCTAAGCTTGCCCGTCTTCCCAAATCTNTTCGCATTCGCGTGAAGGGGATGCGTTCGCATATGGTAAAGGAGGCCTGGGAGGGGCCAATGTCATTACCCTTCACGTTCCCGATGCTCAGGCGAGCCAAGATTTTGCGATCACGAAACATAGAAAAATTCATTTCTCGGGCTCTCGACCTCGAAATTCGACTCCGGGCATATGCCCGAGTCTCATATTTTTCTACGGACCCTCCGGGATCGCCTAATCACGGGTCTGGGTCCGTTTACCAAAAATATTGACCAAAGTCAACTTTAGCAATATTAATATCAAAATTCTTCAAATTTTTCACAAAGTTCACATATTTCAACATAAAAGCTTTCCGGCTTCGCGCCCGGACTGCGCACGCAAATCGAGGCAACTAAAAGCGAGGTTTTCAAGGCCTCGAAAGCACGGAAAAGAGAGAAATCCGATGATGACCCTTTGGGTCGTCACACTCCATTATGTAGATAACCCCCACTACTTCTCACCATTATTGTTGTAACTCCCTCACCTTCATAACCTACCCATGATCTTCCTCCATGATCTCAAATGTTTAATGGCATACTTATGGAATTCTTTTGGTATACCTCTATGTTGTACGATAAATAGAGGATGAGAACTCATTTTGTAATACACTTGAATATATAGAAGAAATAAGATTCTCTCCTATCTTCCTCTCTACATTGTTGTCTATTTTATTGTTCTATATTGTTAGTTTGAGCTAAGTTTCGTAACAGTTACAAAAATATTAAGACATTTTTACATAAATATTATGACTTATTCAAGATCATAAGTTTCAAATAATTTATAACCAAATAAATATTATTATACAACTTAGGAATACGAAAATACACAAAAGACACTAAGGTGTGGAGGTAGAGAATAAAAGTAAAGGGTTAGGCAGCCTAGCGTTGTCCGACTGCTGTCCTTGTTTGTAACAGTAGCTTTGATACATCACTTAGTGTCTTATGTGTATTTTCGTATCCCTAGATTTATGTTATTACTTGTTGCTACCTTTGTTTCGGTTATTTGATTGCATTACCTAGTGTTAGTATTATATTTTCACTCCAGTTGTCAGATTGATTTGTTGTTATTGCCCCTTCCCTTTATTTTTCCTAAACCGAAGGTCTACCAAAAATATCCTTTCTGCCTTCTTAAGTATAGGTAAGGTCTGCATACGCTCTACCCTCCCCAGACCTCACATGTAGAACTACTACATTATTGTTGTTGTTGTATTTAAGAACACAAGTTTTTAAGTCTTTAATTTTTGTTAAATTTTATGTAAAATCAAACTATCAAGTGAAACAAATGAAGTACATGAATTGAATAATTAAAATGTATGGTGTCAGCACAAACGTCATCAGTCACTATATGTCCAAAATTGTCTTATAAAAACCAATTCTATCACTCACACCCCTCACCTTCTCCCAATCCACCAAATGGAAAACTTGAAAAATGAATGCCATGTTCTTATTGCAATATTTCCAGGCCAAGGTCATATTAATCCATCCCTACAATTTTCCAAAAAATTAATCAATTTAGGTGTTAAAGTCACTTTATCTTGTAGCCTAACAGCTTTCAATCGCATTAAAAATCTCCCAAAAATAGAAGGATTAACCTTTGCTCCTTTCTCTGATGGCTATGATGGAAATTTCAAAGGTTCATTTGATGAGTATCATTTACTCAATTCAGCAATAAAAATTCATGGTTCTGAATTTATTGCCAATTTAATTAAATCCAAGGCAAAAAATGGTTGCCCTTTTACACGTGTTATTTACACTATTATTATGGATTGGGCTGGTTTAGTAGCCAAAAAATTTAATATCCCTTCTACTTTATTTTGGATTCAACCAGCTACTGTTTTTGATATTTATTATTATCGGTTTACTAATTTTGCTAATTATTTCAAGAATTGTGATTCTCAGGATCAAATTATTGAGCTACCAGGTTTGCCTTCACTTAGTTCAAGTGATTTTCCTTCGTTTGTATTTGATGATGTGAAGTCTAATGATTGGGCAGTTGAGTCAATTAAAAGGCAAATTGAGATATTAAATAGTGAAGAAAATCCAAGAATTCTTGTTAATACTTTTGATGCATTGGAACTTAATGCTTTGAGGGTTTTGAAAAATGTAACTATGGTTGGAATTGGCCCTTCAATTCCTTCATCTTTTCTTGATGAGAAAGATCGAAAAGATAATTTTTTCGTAGCTGATATGATTGAAAGTGAAAATAATTACATGGAGTGGTTGGATGCAAGGGCGAATAAATCAGTTATTTACATAGCATTTGGTAGCTATGCTGAGATATCAAATCAATGGATGGAAGAGATAGGTCAAGGGTTGTTGAAATGCGGAAGACCATTTTTGTGGGTGATTAGAGAAACCCTAAATGGCGAAAAACCCGAGGAAAATTTGACTTGTAAAGATGAATTGGAAAAGATTGGGAGAATAGTGCGTTGGTGCTCGCAAATGGAAGTCCTAAAACACCCTTCTGTAGGCTGTTTCTTGACTCATTGTGGATGGAATTCGACTTTAGAGAGTTTGGCTTCTGGTGTGCCTATCGTGGCATGCCCGATTTGGAATGATCAAGTTTGCAACGCAAAGCTCATTCAAGATGTTTGGAAGATTGGTGTCAGAGTGAACGCTAATAGAGAAGGTATTGTTAAAAGAGACGAGTTCGAGAGGTGTATAGAGATTGTAATGGGAGGTAGTGAGGAAGGAGAGGAATTGAGAAAGAATGTCAAGAAATGGAAGGATTTGGCTAAGGAAGCTATGAAGGAAAATGGTTCATCTAATGTAAATCTCAAGGCTTATGTTAATGAGTTTTTACTTGGTCATTGTTAAGAGAAAAAAATAAGTTTAGTGCTATCATAACTAAGAAGCCTTTTCTTTTTTTCTTAGTAAATTATCTTAGTTAATGTAGAAATAGTGAATTTGTGTCCCTCAGCTGATGACCTGAGTTGTCAATCACTTAATTGATGGCCTTAATAACATAGTTAATTTAATTGAAGCTTGTGTGAGTGTGTATCTGTTGTTGGTGGATCAACAATGTCCAAATATAACACATTTAATCAGTATTCGTGTTAGTTTGGTATGATATATATATATATATATATATATATATATATATATATATATATATATATATATATATATATATATATANACCGTTCTGGTTTGTGATAGAGATGCTTCAGTGTTATTTGACCCAGGGTCTACATACTCGTATGTGTCATCTTATTTTGCACCGTACCTGGTCATGCCTAGTGATCCCTTGAGTGTTCCTGTTTATGTGTCTACACCGCTAGGTGATTCTATTGTGGTAGATCGAGTCCATCGTTCTTGTATTGTGGTGATTGGAGGTCTTGAGACTTTTCAACTATCAGGTAAACACCTCAATTGAGCTAATTTCTAGTTAGACATTTCAAATGGCTATCAAGTCAAGTGTATCAAATAAATACTCGATCTACAGGAGCGAACCTAGAGAATTGACTATGTATTAATTATATTAAGAAGTTTACTAAATATTTGTAAATATCTAAATGTGAATTCAGTTATTATTGCATATTAATTTGAAATTACGATAGGAACCCATAAACCTCAAATCCTGGATCCGCCTATGCCGATCTAGCAAGCCCATATCGCGTGTGATACACATCCGAAAATAATTTAGTCCAGAAGATAACTAAATTACACAATTATTTGCCTTGCTAGTATGTTAAATTGGGTCTTGACATAATTTTGACTGTGCTTTTTTAAGTGCCCATTATGGATAATATAGTTGTGCTTCAGTCCTTAATGTGAGAAAATTTAAAAATGTAGTGGGACCCACATAAAGATTACGGTGGAGATGAATTTTTCGGTGAAGAAAGTGACAATAATGTGGGAAAAAATAAAAATTATAGTGGGACCTACATAAAAATTAAATTTTGATCTGGAAAAAATGAGAGAACATAAAAATAAAATAAGTTCACGGCTCAAATTTAGGTGAGCCGCACTTGATTTGCCATGTCATCCTAAGGTATCTACCATGCACACTTTTACCAATCAGAGGTGTTTAACGGAAATGAGGTCAGTTAAGATGTTTACTTGATAGTTGAGGACAACTTAAAGGGGCCGTTTATGTATTTCACCTAAAAAAATTATATTTGACTGATGAACGAAAAGTATGAGAAAAATTTATATAAAAATAGATATTAACAAAATAGGAGGGTATTTTCATGAAATTTTTGAGTACTACATATTAATAAATATATCTAAGTGCTTAATACATATAAAGTTAAAAAAATTAGTAGAGCTGTAAGGAAAATGATTTCCGTTCATAAGTGAGAAAAGCATTTTTGTTCTTGAAAATATTTCATGGTAATCAAATACAAAAAAATAAAATAATAGCATATATAAATCTTTTGTTTCCTAAACCTATTAACTGTCATGTTTCCACCAGAATTTGAGGAGGAGAAAGGGCATCCAATTATCTACTTGAACATAAAAAGTTTGTTGTTTGGTACAATCTCCTGTATACGTCAAGCCTTTTGAGTTTAAAAACATCAATAATATTCAAGTGGTTAACTTAATTAATCACATATGAAACTCTTATCATAAATTTTCAAGATTTAAAGTGAACTTTTAGACGGTCCTCTTCCTTTTTTCTTGGCCTTTGCCCACTCCACTCGAAAAGCTACAATAAAACAAAAAGGGATGACTCAACACCAATTATATCAATTGGTCCACACGAACAATGTACTTATTTTTCCTAAATACAATACAAGTAGGGGTGTCAATGGGTCTTCAAAAACCAATTAAAGTAATCGAATCGAACTATACTGCACTAATTATTAGGTTTCTTTTAATAAAATCATAGATTTTTATATAAACTTATAACCATAACGAATAATAGGATATATTTTAAATTTTATAAAAATAAATCGAAGAAATACCGAACTGTACCAAATAAATATTTATCTGAAAATATAGTTTAAATACTAAATTTAAAACTAACACAGCATTAAGTTTTTTCTTGGGTCTTGGGATTATAGAAATGGATACAAATGACCAAAAAATTAATATCCAAAGTCCCAATTTCCATATCTATTGTACTACTCGTATCGAAACTAAATTAGTTTCAACATCTTGAATAGCAAGCCACTAGGTATTCCAGTGATCTTCAGTAGCAAGCAACGAGGTATTGGGTATCTTTCCTCTCATATGATTTAGATTTCCTTTGTTGGGTATTAATCTTCTAATAAACTCTATTCTTGAGTCCGAGCTTGATTAGTATCTTTCCACTCGTATGATTTGCATTTCTCTTGTCTTTGGTTAATTTGTTTTACACTTGTGACGATCCGAAATTCTCACCGTCAGGACCATGATGGCGCCTAACATTTCACTTGCTATGCAAGCCAACGTTAGAACAATTTACCCTTTTTAACAGTTTAAAATTGAATAATGAAGAAGATGTTATGTAAGTGTCAACATGGGGGAGGAACATAATCGAATTGATATGTTGTGTTGTGCATGAAAGATGGCTCTGCTTCGCAGGGGGAACGTTGATGATAATATGTTGATGATAGGTCTGATCCGCAGGGAAACATGTGAGGAATCTGGTTCTCAAGAGGAATAATAATTTCGAGTTTGTCATCATCAAAAAGGTTTAAATTGATCTAAGTTACACTATGTCATGTTTTGATGATGACAAACGTTCTCAACGAACTGGGCACGGACCAGATGTGATTAATGCATGTAAGGAATCTGATTCTCAGGGGGAATAATTCTGGGTTTGTCATTCATCAAAAAGGGAGAAATTGGTATTGATAAGTTATGGTACCTTGAGTTTTGATGATTTGTCAAACAGCCTTGAGGAAACAGTTGTGATCAGCTCCTTAGGTTTGGTTCTCATGGGGAATATGGCTGATTCGTAGAGGGAACAATGTGGAGATCTAGTTCACAGGGGGGATATCAATTCAAAGTTTATCGTCATCAAAAAGGGGGAAATTGATAGGTTACAAGTACCTTGGGCATAGGTACTTTACTTTATGTTTTGATGATCTAACAAACTTACCATCCAGAACCAGATAAGGAACCTGTTACACATTTACAGGACCTCGAGATCACAAAGTTCCAGGTTGGGATCCAGCGTGGGATATAACTCAACTCTTCTGAGTGGAAGGAACAGCTGAGGAAACAGGTTCCTACCAGTTCCCGAGGAGACTGTATGAAGTCAACTCTCCAGCAGGAAAGTTGCTGTCTGCACACACTACTGCACAGGAACAGTGCAGCAGTCAACTTTCTATGGAAGGCTTTTTACCTACCTTTCTTACATCATTGTAAGTGATGTCACACACGTACAAATACAATCAAGGAAGGTAAAACAACTTACTTCATAAGAGAACCAGATAAAGGACCGGAAGCATGCCTGGTACAATCATTCAAGATGATCTGGGCAGTGTGCCTTTAGATTCACAGGAACCTGATACCTTGGTGTTCCCCTGACAGAAGTATAAGTCAACTGTACAGCTGGAAAGCAACTGCAGAAAGTGACTGTGTGCAACTGTACACGCAACAATTCAGCAGACAGTGCAGCAGTTACTTCCCATTGAGAAGAGGCATGTACTAACCAAGATTTGACATCACTAAGGTGAATCTTTTGTAGTATAAACCTGGTGCAAGGCACAAGACATTCTCCTCCAAGGCTTGCAAAATCAGAAACGAAAATACTCTCTCAAGTGCTTGCCACAACCTCTCTCAAGAACAAAGCTGTTGCAACCTCAAGGACCTGATCCAAGATCGAAGATTATTTAAGTCCTTAGGTTTGTTGAGTCTTTGTTATTTCTTCTTCATTGTAACTCCTATCTTTCTTTCTTAGAAGTCGTGTTTTAGGAAACCCAAAATCACAAACCTTCTAAGTTTGTGTCTTGGCTAGAGTTAGTCGAGTTGTAAAGCCTTTGTAATAGAGTTATTACAAAGTGGGTTGTAATAGTATTATTACAAGTTAGAGTGATTAAAGTCTTTGTAATAGAGTTATTACAAAGTGGCTTGTGGTGAGAGTATCACAAGTTAGTTAAAGTCTTTGTGAATAGAGAGTCACAAAGTGGCTTGTGGTGAGAGTACCACAAGTTAGTTGAATCCTTTGTAATAGAGTCATTACAAAGTGGCTTGTAATAGGGCTTTACAAGTTAGTGAAGTTGAAAGCCTACAAGTATAGGTCGTGGTTTTTGTCCCCTTGAGTTGGGATTTTTCCACGTAAAAATCCTTTGTGTTCTTTACTTACTACCGAGCTATTGCGGAACAATTAGAGAACCTGATTCCCTATACTGGTTGGTTTTACAGTCTGCTGCTTACAGTAGGAGCTGATAGAGAATCTGGTTCTCCATACAGTAGGAACTTGTCCTGTGTCTCATTTACATATTGGTTCAGTAGTTAGCACTGTGGGAACTTATATAGGACAAGATCACTATACAGTTTGGTTCATTAGTATTTTCAGTGGAAACTCATAGAGAACCTGGTTCTCTATACAGTCTGGTGGACGCTTAGTTTCTAACAAACTGATTTAACTGCAATACTCCAAAGTAAATAATGCGGAAGCTAAAACAGCCAAACGTTTAATACATCCTTGAACCCGGTGTCACAAGTGCACAAGCTACTAGAATAGTACATATAAGGGTCTCAAATAACATAAAGCTGTCTGAAAAGAAGATACATAGCTAAATAAAAATGAAGAAGGGGACTCCAGGAGTTGCGGGCGATGAGCAGTTGTACCTCAAGTCTTCGCAGGCTGTCCAATCCGAACTCACTAGTAGCCGCCGCTGGGACCGGCTCCAAAATCTGCACAAGAAGTGCAGGGTGTAGTATGAGTACAACCGAATCCATGTACTATGTAAGTGCCGAGCCTAACCTCGACGAAGTAGTGACGAGGCTAAGGCGGGTCACCTACACTATAACATGTACGCAGTATATAATAATGGCAGAAAATGGAAATACATAGCAGGATTAAACAGTCAATTGAAAATAATAACTACAGCCTCAAGAAATGAACCAGTGTCGTTCAGAATTACCAATCCTTAGAATTTCAAATAACAATACCGAAAACCAACACAACTCAAGTAAATAGAAACACATAGGTTGTTGCGGCGCGCAACCCGATTCCACCGGATAACACAGAATCCTCCCTTATTTCACCTTAATAATATCAACAACAACAAATAATATATAGATATGTTGCGGCGCGCAACTCGATCCCACCATATAACGATATCAGCATCATAATTCACCCTTATTTCGCCGTAACAATCCACCCTTATTCCACCTGTCGCTGCGGGCAACCCAATCCCACCGTACAGTACGAATTCACCCTTATTCCACCATATCAATCCACCCTTATTACACCTGTTGCGGCGTGCAGCCTGATCCTACCATATCAGTACCAAATACTCAATGTGCAAGTCAAATCAACAGTTCAAACCACAAAAAAAACCTTTACGATCAATAAATACCAAACTGAACCAAAAGGAAACCTTGTACAACATAGGAATCTACACAAGTAATACTACACAACGAGACCAACCCAGTAATTGACAATTAGAAGGTACAAGTAAGTCATAAGCAAATAGCAGGAAATCATGATACTATGAAAAGAGCTAACATCAGTAACAGGAGAAGATATTGATTAACAGGCAGCAGTTAAACATGGAAAGAATTTAGAGCATATAACAATTAAGCAGGGAAGGAAATAATTAATAAAAAATGGAAAATCAGGGAAAAACAGATAATTCGACGGGGTATAAGCACTCCCTCCGTGAACTGTCGTGATGGCACGTAGTCTCTACGACTAGGTAAGCCTAACAATTAGCGGAAAAAGAATTAAAAGATACGAAACTAGCAAATTTACGGATAATATAATAAAGAAGGTCATAATGCCGCTCGGCATAACAATATCACTCTCGCAAACTGAACAAAACACTCCAAAATTTTGGAATCTCATGAATCACAAGCTAATTTATTAGAGTCTCGCGGATCGGTACAGAGACGTCTGTACTTATCTTCGAGAGGCTATGTAACTGTTAGGAAAATTCCACTTCACTTGATTTCCTTGTCGTGCGAGATTTTTGATATAAAAAATTCTAAACCTTTGTCTTCTATTCTCTCACAGATGGTGAGGACACGTGCTACCGGAGATGATCAGACACCCGCGCCCCCTACGAGAGCCGCCAGAGGTCGGGGCCGGGGTAGAGGCCGAGGACGCGCACGTGGTGCAGCCAGAGCACCCGCGCGAGCTGCTATAGAGGAGCCACCAGCAGCTCCAGCCGGAGCCCAGGCGCCTGATACGCCTACTGCTACTACTACTCCAGCTCTCCAGGAGACCCTTGCACAGTTCATGAGCATGTACACCACTGTAGCTCAGGCAGGGTTGATTCCCCTTGATGTAGCCACATCTCAGGCCAGGGGAGGAGCACAGACTCCCGTCGCCCGCACTCCTGAGCAGCGAGTGCAGGTTGATCATATTCCAGAGATTATACCGGTACCGCCTGCAGCCCCAGTTCAGCCCGAGGATAGGGCAGTAGCTTCCGAGGAGGAGCATCGGAGGCTTGAGAGGTTCAAGAAGTACTAGCCTCCTACATTCAGTGGTCCAGCATTGGAGGATGCTCATGGATTTCTGGAGAAGTGCCACCGTATCCTCCGCACTATGGGTATATCAGGGTCGAGTGGGGTCTCTTTGCCTTCCAGCTTCGAGGAGCAGCCTATTAGTGGTGGCGTATCGAGGAGCAACCTGTCAGGGAAAAACAGATAATTCGACGGCGTATAAGCACTCGTCACTTTGCATATACGCCGCTCACATGAGAATCACATAGCACATAGTCCGAGGGTTCCTAATTCCTTCAAGTCAAGGTTAGACACAACACTTGCCTCGCTCCAAAGACCAGTCAAAGCTCAACCACAGCTTTGCCTTTCAAACAAGCCTCCGAACTAACAATAACTAGCAAATTACCAACCAAACGATCCAAAATAAGCCTTAGAAATCACCCACGATTGCAAAAGATTCAATTTAGGTCATTATTGAAAAAGTCAACTACTGGGCCCACTTGGTCCAAAACCGAAATTCGGACCAAAACCCGATTACTCATTCACCTCCGAGCTCGGTTATGTAATTTGTTTAGGAATCCAACCTCAATTTGAGGTCTAAAACTCAATTCTCAAAAGTCCCTAATTCTACCCAAACCCCCTATTTCCACCATGAAACGCTAGATTTTAGATTAAAAACTTGTGAAATGTAATGAAAGATTGAAAAGAAATAGGTTAGAATCACTTACCAATGATTTGGGGAAGAAAGGGTCTTGGAAAAATTGCCTCTAAAATTTTAGGTTTTGAAAATTTGATGAATGAGAAAAAAATCCCGTCTAACTTAAGTTTTACACAGCTGCAGATATCGCAAATGCGAAGCTCCCCCATCTATGTTGCCTTCGCAAATGCGCACAGGATGTTCGCAAATGCAGACTATGAGCATTGCAAATGCGACCCAAAACTTCGCAAATGTGAATGTCCACCCCCCAGCCCACCGCTCACAAATGCGAAGTCTGCAGATCTGACACACCAACCATGTTTTTCTAAGTTCAAATCACTCCGTAGCCTATCCGAAACTCACTCGAGCCCTCGGGGCTCCAAATCAAACATGCACACAAATCCTAAAATATCATACAAACTTGCTCGTGCGATCAAATCGCCAAAATAACACCTAGAACTACGAATTAAGCACCAAATCAAATGAAACTTTTAAGAAAACTTTGAAACTTCTATTTTCACAATCGGACGTCCGAATCACGTCAAACCAACTCCGTTTCTCACCAAATTTTACAGACAAGTCATAAATACAATAATAGACTTGTAACGTGCCCCGGAACCAAAATACGGACCCGGTATCAACAAAATCAAACATCAGTCAATTCTTAAAAATCATTAAACTTACAAACTTTCAATTTTAACAAAAATTAAGAACTCGAGCTAGGGACCTCCGAATTCGATTCTGGGCATATATCCAGGTCCCAAATTACGATACGGACCCACCGTGACCGTCAAAATACGGATCCGGATCCGTTTGGTCAAAATATTGATCGAAGTCAACTCAAATAAATTTTTAAGGTAAAATTCCTATTTTTATCAGTTTCTAACATATAAGCCTTCTGGAAAAATACCCGGACCGTGCACGTAAATCGAGGAAGGCTAAAATGAAACGTTTAAGGCTCCAAAATACAGAATTTGATTCTAAAATATGAGATGACATATCGGGTCATCACAACACTGCATAGAATAGTGTGATGAATATCTATTCTGGACATCTTTCATGTTCCTTTGATCATCACTTTTAAAATAGTAAAAATGTCTAGAGAGTTTTGTGAAAGTCATATGCAAGTACACATTTATCGCATTCCAACTTTGGCTGGCGACTCTTGCATGATGTTTTTAAGAAAATACCAAAAACTTTAACCTAATTGTATCGATATCAAAGAGAAACTGAGATGATTGGGAAGGTTTCAAAAAGTCTAATTTTGGTTATACAAAATGGAATAACCGAAAAATTTGATAAGGTATAAATTTTATAAAATAATCGTTTGAACTGAATATTTGACACCCCTAAATACAAGTATAAGTAGGCATTTGAACATAAATAATGTAAGATTTGAAGAAAAAAAAGTATCTTTGAAGTTACGTAAAAAAAAGTATTTGAGAATTGAAAAATGTTTGAACGATAAATTTCACTTGAAAAAATATTACACTTTTATGAGAGGAAAACATAGTTTAGGGGATAATGCATAAAGTTCTCCCTGACCTATGACCATATTAAGGGGTGGACCTACGCTAGGAGGTGAGGGGTCACCGGAACCCGTTAACCTCGGCAAAAATACAGTAGATATATTTTATATCTATATGTATATACAGTGAGGACCCCTTAAATATTTTACGTGTGCCCCATAAACCCAAAAGCTGGGCAGAAGAGTTGTTTAAGAAAGCACTCAAAGTGCCTTCACTTCTTTGATGTCCCAAGTTCGAGTCCCGTCTCCTACAACTTTTATAGAATTATAATTATAATTCTATTGTACTTTTACTTTTTTTTGAATTCAATGATTGTTTAATGAGTCCGGAACATTTCTATTGTCTTTTTGGACAAATGTAACGTTAATAAGTGTAAAAAAAAAAGAAGATAAATTTCTATATATAACGCCGAAATTGAAAACGCTATACCTTAACGGTAACTTTTGCCGTTAGGGTATAGCGTAAAGAATAATCACGATATACCCTATGACGATTTGACTGTCAGGTTTAGCGTACAGAATTCATACGCTATACCTATAGCGTTAAGAATTCATACGCTATACCCCTGAAAGTGTTCTTTTGATTACTTTATCTTGTTGTTTTTTTACTATATGCTACAGTGTTGATGGATGTCACGACCCCAATCCCGGTCGTGATGGCGCCCAACACTAATGCTAGGCAAGCCCGACCAATTAAGTACTCTCAACCCAAATACGCAATCCGTTAACAAATAATACGATTAAAATAGCAAATATCAAGGTTCCAATCCGAATCTAAATAAAATAGTACGGAAAATAATAACGAATATCCAAACATTCCCCAATAGATCTAGAGTCACGAGTCTAGAGCCTCTAGATGTAACAGAGTAATATATCCATGGTAATAAAGAAATCTAGGATATGGAAAGATAAATGAAATAAAGGGGAGGAGTCGGGTCCTGCGGACGTCAGGCAGCAACCTCAACAACTCCTGAAAATAAACTTCACGAAAACTGCAAACAGTTCCACTAAGTCTCCGGAGCACCTGAATTTGCACACATGGTGCAGGAAGTAAAGTGAGTACTTCCAACTCAGTGAGTAATAAATATATATAATGGCTGAAAGTAAGAAATACCAAAATATTACAATAAAGCTATAATCAGTGATTCAGCACATTAAACGGTGGAACAACAACAATACAAGGACAAGTAAGACAAATAGGTATAAATGCATGAATGCAATGCAATGCACATGACCGCTGCGGCGCGCAGCCCGATCCATTTGGGTACCCGCGCTCACTGTGGGGGTTCAGACTCCGGAGGGGCTCCTACAGCCCAAGCGCAATATCATCGTAGCATTCGCTGCGGCGTGCAGCCCGATCCACACTCAGTCCAGATATAAATATGCATGCAAGCCATTCGGGCACAGTCAGATTATTCATTTTGGTCTCAATTATTAGGAATTATAGGGCTAAGTGTTTAAACTTTTATTTATTTATTAAACATTTCGAGGCAGTGTCTAACTCAGGACTGATATCATGAAATATGCTAAACATCATGGAAGCAGTGATAAGGATCCCTGAAGGATGCAAATGATAGGCACAAAGCCCCAAACATATTCATAAAATCCAAGTAGGATGATTACCAAACAATTTCTAGTCGAGAACACAGTACGAACATCAATCGGAACGGACTAGGTCACAATCCCCAGTCACAATCGACCCCGCACTCGTCATAGAGTACGTGTCTCGCCTCAATATAGCGTCACAATGTGATATATCGGGGTTTCAAACCCTCAGGTCATCATCTACATCTATTACTCACCTCAAGCCGGCCACAAGTCTAGCTTGCTATGCCTTTGCCTTTCGAATCAACCTCTTTGCACGCCGAATCTGATTAAAACCACAACGAATACATTACAATAGGCTAAAGAAACATAACCCAATCGAAAAGACTCGAAAAATACCAAAATTCACTAAGTTGGCAAAACCCGAGCCCCGGGCCCACTTCTCGAAAAATTACAAAATTTACATCACTGGATTCCTCGTCTCGACACGAGTCTACACATACTAATTTTACCAAAATCGAAGTTCAAATGCCCTTTCAAAATCCGTTTTTACATCATAACTTTTCAAGCCCTAGCTTGACCCGTTTTGATGAATTTCCACTGATTTCTATGATAAATTTACCATATACTCAAGTAATTAAGCCAAGGAACTTACCTCCAATCGATTCTCAGTCAAAACCCTCGAAACTTCTCGCCCAAAGCTCTCCAAGTCGCTTAAAAATGGTGGAAACTACCTCTTGTTCGCGGATGAAATATAATATTTTTAAACCCTTCTGTCAACAGTCGATTTCGCTTCTGCGGTCCCGTTTCCGCTTATGCGGGACCGCTTCTGCGGCCAACATCCCGCTTTTGCGGATTTTCATTAAAAACCCAACGTCCGCTTTTGCGTCTCAAAATTCGCTTCTACGGATCACCCAGTACCGCTTCTGCGGTTGACAGTCCGCTCCTGCGGACTCGCTTTTGCGGACTATATTCCGCTTTTGCGGAATCTCCTCACCAGGCCACGAACCACTTATGCGCTCCTTCACCCGCTTCTGCGGAGTAAATACCAGATGACAGCAATAACAGACCTGAAGCAAACTTCAAAACTCTCGTTTAAACACCCGAACTCACTCCGAGGCCCCCGGGACCTCAACCAAAAACACCAATACATCCTAAAACCTCATTCAAACTTGTTCTCATCTTTAAAACACATCAAACAACGCTAAAACCATCAAATCACATCGAATTCAAGCCTAAGTTTCTTAAAAACTTCCGAATTACGCATTCGATCAAAAACCCGACCAAAACACCTCCGAATGACCTGAAATTTTGCACACATATCCAAAATCACCTAACGGAGCTACTGCAACTCTCGGAATTCCATTTCGACCCTCGGATCAAAATCTCACCTATCACCGGAATTCACATCCGAGCCTTCTAACTAATAAGTCAACGTTCAGTTGACTTTTCCAAACCAAACCTTCCTTAAAGAGACTAAGTGTCTCATTTCCTATCCAAACCAATTCAATTCAACTCTAGCTCACCCGATGCTGATAATAAAACATGAAAGAGCAATAAATAGGGGGAACGGGGCTGTAATACATGAGACGACGGGTTGGGTCGTCACATCCTCCCCAACTTAAACAAACGCTCGTCCTCGAGCGAGTTGAGAAGCATACCTGAGGTCTCAAATAGGTGAGAATATCTGCTCCGCATCTCCTGCTCAGTCTCCTAAGTAGCTTCCTCTACGGGCCGACCTCTCCACTGCACCTTTACCGAAGCTATATCCTTTGATCTTAATCTCCGAACCTGACGACCCAAAATAGTCACTGGCTCCACATCGTAAGTCAAGTCATCATCCAACTGAATCGTGCTGAAGTCTAACACATGGGACGGGTCCCCAACATACTTCCGGAGCATAGAAACGTGAAATACCGGGTGAACTCCCGACAAGGTGGGTGGCAAAGCAAGCATGTAGGCCACCTCCCCAACTCTCCTAAGTATCTCAAAAGGACCGATGAACCGTGGACTCAACTTTCCTTTCTTTCCAAATCTCATAACGCCCTTCATAGGCGAAACCTTCAACAAGACCTTCTCGCCCACCATGTAGGATACGTCTCGAACCTTCCGGTCCGCATAACTCTTCTGACGCGATTGAGCTGTACGAAGTCTCTCCTGGATCACTTTCACCTATTCTAAGGCATCCTGAACCAACTCTGTCCCCAATAGTCTAGCCTCGCCGGGCTCAAACCAACCAACCGGAGATCTACACCGTCTCCCATATAAGGCCTCATACGGTGCCATCTGAATACTGGACTGATAGCTGTTGTTGTACGCGAACTCTGCAAGTGGCAAGAACTCAGCCCAAGAACCTCCAAAATCGATAACACAGGCACGCAACATGTCCTCCAATATCTGAATGGTACGCTCGGACTGCCCGTCCGTCTGGGGATGAAAGGTTGTGCTCAGCTCTACCTGTGTACCCAATTCTTGCTGAAAAGTCTTCCAGAAATGGGAAGTGAACTGAGTGCCCCTATCCGAGATGATAGAAATTGGGACCCCATGCAACCTAACAATCTCCCGGATGAAAATCTCTGCCAACCGCTCCGAAGAATAGGTAGATCCGGGATCAAATAAGACAGAGGCATCTCTGTGGCAGACTGAGATAATACCTGTGATAACAGCATCTGAGGCAATGGCGTCGTTCCTGTCTGGAAGAGCATAGAATCGAGCCTGACCACCGCCAGTCCGGCCTCCACCCCTGGGGCGGCCCCTGGCTACCTGACCTCCACCCCTATCTGACTGGGCGGGTGTTGATGAAACAGGAGCAGAAGATGAGGGCT
Source organism: Nicotiana attenuata (assembly GCF_001879085.1). Taxonomy (NCBI): domain Eukaryota; kingdom Viridiplantae; phylum Streptophyta; class Magnoliopsida; order Solanales; family Solanaceae; genus Nicotiana; species Nicotiana attenuata. The sequence goes on along the minus strand of NW_017670565.1, from coordinate 550,677 downwards.
GATCCCTCTGCTGAGACTGACTACCATGACGCCGAGGACACTGTCTCCTCATATGACCGAACTCACCGCACTCGTAGCAACTACCCGGCGCTGGAGAAGGGGACTGATGGAAACCCCTCGCTGCTGAAGAACCCTGGGCTGAAGAGGCAGGTGTAGAGCTATGAGCTGGAAGGGCACTAAGTGAAGTCTGCCCCTGCTGAAATCCCTGATGACCACGGCCTGAAGAGGCCCCACTGTACTCTGGATGACCTGACTGAGGAGGCCTGAAGGAACGGCCTCTGCCACGCTGGAACTGGCCCCTAGACGGAGCACCACTGAAACTACCTGAACTTCGAGGCCTCTTTGCCTCTCTCTCCTCACGCTCCCGACGGTGAACCGTCTTAATCTCTCGAGCCATGTCAACTACCTCCTCAAACGAGGCACCCATAACCCTCTCTCTGGTCATCAAAATGTGGAGTGAATAGTTGAGGCCATCTACGAACCTCCTAATCCTTTCCCGATCTGTCGGGATCATCCAAGTGGCATGACGAGCTAGCTGCGTGAATCTCAACTCGTACTGAGTCAAAGACATGTCCCCCTGAACCAACCACTCGAACTGACGACGTAGCTCCTCCCTGTGAGACTGCGGTACGTACTTCTCCAGAAANATATATATATATATATATATATATATATATATATATAAAGTGAAATACCCTTTAAGTTGTCTTCAACTATCAGGTAAACACCTCAATTGAGCTAATTTCTAGTTAGACATTTCAAATGGCTATCAAGTCAAGTGTATCAAATAAATACTCGATCTACAGGAGCGAACCNCCCCTGAAGGATGCAAAATGATAGGCACAAAAGCCCCAAAACATATTCATAAAATCCAAGTAGGATGATTACCAAACAATTTCTAGTCGAGAACACAGTACGAACATCAATCGGAACGGACTAGGTCACAATCCCCAGTCACAATCGACCCCGCACTCGTCATAGAGTACGTGTCTCGCCTCAATATAGCGTCACAATGTGATATACCGGGGTTTCAAACCCTCAGGTCATCATCTACATCTATTACTCACCTCAAGCCGGCCACAAGTCTAGCTCGCTATGCCTTTGCCTTTCGAATCGACCTCTTCGCACGCCGAATCTGATTAAAACCACAACGAATACATTACAATAGGCTAAAGAAACATAACACAATCGAAAAGACTCGAAAAATACCAAAATTCACTAAGTTGACAAAACCCGAGCCCCGGGCCCACTTCTCGAAAAATTACAAATTTACATCACTGGATTCCTCGTCTCGCCACGAGTCTACACATACCAATTTTACCAAAATTGGAGTTCAAATGCCCTTTCAAAATCCGTTTTTACATCACAACTTTTCAAGCCCTAGCTTGACCCGTTTTGATGAATTTCCACTGATTTCTATGATAAATTTACCATATACTCAAGTAATTAAGCCAAGGAACTTACCTCCAATCGATTCTCAGTCAAAACCCATGAAATTTCTCGCCCAAAGCTCTCCAAGTCGCTTAAAAATGGTGGAAACTACCTCTTGTTCGCGGATGAAATATAATATTTTTAAACCCTTCTGTCAACAGTCGATTTCGCTTCTGCGGTCCCGTTTCCGCTTATGCGGGACCTCTTCTGCGGCCAACATCCCGCTTTTGCGGATTTTCATTAAAAACCCAACGTCCGCTTTTGCGTCTCAAAATCCGGTTCTGCGGATCACCCAGTACCGCTTCTGCGGTTGACAGTCCGCTCCTGCGGACTCGCTTTTGCGGACTATATTCCGCTTTTGCGGAATCTCCTCACCAAGCCACGAACCGCTTCTGCGCTCCTTCACCCGCTTCTGCGGAACATTTTCGCAGAAGCGGAAATACCAGATGACAGCAACAACAGACCTGAAGCAAACTTCAAAACTCTCGTTTAAACACCCGAACTCACTCCGAGGCCCCCGGGACTTCAACCAAAAACACCAATACATCCTAAAACCTCATTCAAACTTGTTCTCATCTTCAAAACACATCAAAGAACGCTAAAACCATCAAATCACATCGAATTCAAGCCTAAGTTTCTTAAAAACTTCTGAATTACGCATTCGATCAAAAACCCGACCAAAACACCTCCGGATGACCTGAAATTTTGCACACATATCCAAAATCACCTAACGGAGCTACTGCAACTCTCGGAATTCCATTCCGACTCTTGGATCAAAATTTCACCTATCACCGGAATTCACATCCGAGCCTTCTAACTAATAAGTCAACGTTCAGTTGACTTTTCCAAACCAAATCTTCCTTAAAGAGACTAAGTGTCTCATTTCCTATCCAAACCAATTCAATTCAACTCTAGATCACCCGATGTTGATAATCAAACATGAAAGAGCAATAAATGGGGGGAACGGGGTTGTAATACATGAGACGACGGGTTGGGTCGTCACAATGGACTGTCCCTCTTTCTTTCTCTTATGGCATTATTAGTTGGCCTTCGGCGTTATATATAGAAATGTATCTTTTTTTTTACACTTATTAACGTTACATTTGTCCAAAAAGACAATAAAAAGGTTTCGGACTCATTGTTTAATACTTAATAGTCAACCAATTATATTTTTATAACCTTTTCTAAATTCAATTATAATTTGATACTTTTACATAATAATAAACTTAAAACATAATTAATCTTTTTTCAAATCTCCGGCTCATTCAAAAGTCCGAATATTCATTAGCTCACACCCCCCCCCCCCCCCTCCACATATAGAGTAGTGCACTCTTCTGCCTCCCTTCAATTTAGTTAATTCATTTTCAGTTCTCTGCATCTCTTCTAAATCCGATAGTCCTATTAGGTGACGACAATGATTACTGAATTTGAGTCAGTTCTTCTTTGATTTTATTTGAGTTAGTTTTTTTCTTTTGAAAATATTACGCTAGAAAGTTATTATAAACATTTGCATTTTCGATTTATGTAAATTATACCCAGATTAGCAGTTGACTCTTGCATCACTTTGAGGAGAAAGCGTTAAATTATATTTCAGGTGTGTAATATACTGTTAGTTAGGAGAAAAGGTTTTTTTGATTCAATATTAATTTAGTCATATTGCTTACATATGAATGGTCAATTTGAGCTGCCGATTATTGAAAACAGTCTACCTAAAAAGCGCAAATAGAAGAAAGATCGTTCTTTGATTGAGAAGGAAGGATCCTTCTGTGATTGAAGAAATTTTTTATTTTGCTTGGAATCATTATTTTTAGAAGTTCTTGTTCTTATTAATTTAGATTACGTATTCTTGGCGAAGTTTAATTCTTTTCAATCAGGTTCTAGTTTTAAGAGACAAAGCCTCTTATTTTATAGATGAGTTTAATGTGAAATCACACAATCCCGACCGTGATATGAGTGGACGATGTACTTATGTTATATTAGTACCAATTTAATGATATTCGATAATATCGAAGTTTGTATTTTGATGATAGTTATCATAATCATTAAGTTTTTATAGACTTGAACATCGAACTTTATCGCTAGCTAGTACTTGGTATACTAAAGATGGTTCCCCCGCTATGCTCAAATCTGGATCCGCCTCTGACCATATTACCAACTACACACTTCTTCTTTTCGGGGGTCCTGTTACCCCCTGAACTATTTTAAAGTATAATAAATATTACCTTAAGTGCTGATGTGGCATAGAGAGTGTGCACACTCTCTTAAGGGCAAATGGAAGTTACAAAAATAATTTTCAAATTGATTAACATGTACAAGTGTCATCTTTTGATTGGACATTACATAATTAATTATATCTAATTAATTAGTCTCCTTCGTCTTCTAAACCTCTTCTCGCACGAACAAGGGGGACATCATTTCAACGGCGAAATGCCGGAGCGAAAATCCTATACAACGCAAAATCAACCCAGAAATCAAAAGATGATATGTTTAATAACAGAATCAGAGCTACAACTAGAGGGAGCAATGAGCATGATTCAGTAAGAACCTACGAACAATCAAAATCGTCAACAACAATAGAGTTTCGCGGGAGTAAGGGTTTTCGTCGGAGTTTCGTTCTCCGGCCAGATCTGACAATATCGAACAAGTATTATATAAAACCCATCAAAAACTCAGTTCACCGGAGAATAAAAATCTTATCGTATACGGCAAGTCGTGATAAAAACAGAGATCGGGAGGGACATCTAGTGTCTAACAAGCTCTGGCCATCGAAATGAAAAATGATTGAGAAATTAGGAAAGAGAAAAAAAGGAATTCTTTAAGAAGTTTAATAGTGGAGCTCAGATGAGGCTTTTGCCTTTTGGCCGGATATGGTAATGAAGGTCTCCAAATAGGAAAATAAGGAAGAAGGAGAAAATGGTAAAAAAAAAATTTTAAGTAAGAAATACACATTTTAGGCGAGTGTATTTCACCACTTTGCACGCATCTGGTTGTAGCTTTTTAAGGGTAAATAATTTTTCTTCAAAATAGTTTAGGGGGCTAATAGGACCCCACGAAAAGAAAAAGTGTGTCATTGATAACATGGTAATAGCTCGGGAAGGATTTTATGCATTATCCCCATAGTTTACTTAAAAAAGAGGTAAGAACCACTTTTTCAAAATTGAAACCCATCTTCAAAAATTTAATGAAATGTATAACCAAACAATATTTTAAAGATAAGTTTCAGAAGAAAAAGAAAAGAAAAAAAAAAGAAAAAAAAGAACAGATACTAAGATTAGCATCTATACATATGTTTCACCGTCGATGAATCGGGCTTGATTGTGACTTGTGATCCGAGTCTTAATTAGTTAATTAAACTTTGATTCTGTTATCTACACTAGTATTATCACCCGTGAAAATGCGCGGACATTAACCATGTAATATATTTAAGTTATTTGGATTATATGTAAATAATCTTAAAACTTAAACTTTCTCTATTAAATATAGATAGTCACTGGATATTAATTAAGAAACACTACATGAAAAAATTAACCATTTCTCAAATTTCCTAGATATAATTCTATTTTTCTTTTTTGATACCATTCTCGCCTGTCACGACCCAAAATCTACTAAGAGTCGTGGTGGCGCCGGACACCGCTGTCAGGCAAGCCAACTGAAAACTTAATTAAACTCTTGTTTTAATAATTTTGAAAACACTTCTTTTATACGATTAAAACAATACTTAGTATATTCCTCCGAAGGAATAATGAAATATTTAAACAACTTTTAAAATTCTGAAGGAACCCAAATACATCCCAGAACCCGGTGTCACAAGTACATGAGCAATTTCTAAGAAAAACCGAATACAGTACAACAGCTGTCTGGAATACAATTGACAGAAAATAAATAGAATCCTGAGAGAGACTATACTAGCTGCGGGTCGCCTCGAGGAAATACAGCTCACCTAGTCTCCGTGTCAACCATGCCGCTATGCCACTATGTCACTAGCCACATATAGACCTGTGCAACAAAAATGCACAGCAAGTGTAGTATGAGTACGAAAACAACGTGTACTCAGCAAGTATCCCGTCTAATCTCGAAGAAGTAGAGACGAGAGGTCGACTTCAACACTTGCTAGTGGTCAAATAATAATATAATGAAAATGTGACGAAATCATAGATTTATATAGCAGTTCTAAGTCACAAAGCCGAAAAACAGGTAAACACAGTTAACAAATAATAAAGGATTTTCAAGATTTACCTTTCATTATCTTTATCAATTTATATCAGGCCATGAAAGGCAATATCAACATTTAAAAATTCTCAGGCAAGCAATGTAAGCATGGGCATATCATGCCGAGGTCGACGGCCCGCTCCAACAGAAATGTAAAATGTGCACTGCCGAGGGTCGAACGGCTCAAACCATAGATGCATCTATTACCCCGCTCGCGAACTATCCTGCGACGCGGTCAACATAAAATAAACAAATACCCTGCTCGCGAATCATACATGCGACGCAGGTACACATAGAGATACATGCTCAAACAGTCAATTAAGAATTTATCAGGGAATATTTATCCAAATAAAAGCCAATTCTCTTTTAACAATTTAAGAAATGAAGTTTAATCCTTTTAGAGATTAATTTACTAATTCAATGTGATTTAAGTAATTCAAGCAGTCAAAAAGTTTACAATTAATCCAAGTATAGCATGTTTTTGGGTCCTAGACTACCCGGCCAATAGCATAATAGTAGCTACGCACGGACTCTCGTCACCTCGTGCGTACGTAGCCCCCACAAATAGGAGCACATAGCCAATTAACTCACCTATGGGGACAATTCCCTCTTACAAGGTTAGAAAGGAGACTCACCTTGCTCCGAAGATCCATAACCGGCATTCCACGCCCTTCCGAAGACTCGAATCGATGCACAACGCTCCAAAACTAGTCAATAATTATGTAAAGCCATTAATATATGCTAAGGTACTCATTATAATCCAATTTATAACAATTCCTAACCCCGATCGAAAAGTTGACAAAAGCGCCCTCGGGCCCACGTGCCCGGAATCCGAAATTTTTTCGAAGATAAAGTTTACCCATAGCCTCACGAACTCAAATATATGATTTTCTCTAAATTCCATACCCAAAATCGTGGTCAAAATCCAAGAATACTAGTTTTCTAGGTTTTCCCTCAAACCCCAAGTTTTCTACAATTTTCCATGTCTAAATCCATATATAAAGCTTGTATATACTCAAAACTAGTAGAGATCACTTACTTCATGCTTGGTGATGAAAATGGCACTCCAAAGTTGCTCCAAAATCGGCTCCCATGGAAGAAATGAAGTGAAAATGAGCCAAACTTCGATTTTTAAAAGAACCCCACTGCCTCCAGCAGTTTCCGCATCTGCGGAAAAATGACCGCATCTGCGGAAAAAATGTCCGCATCTACGGACAAATGATCGCATCTGCGGTCCCGCATCTGCGAAAAAATGACCGCATCTGCGGTTGTGACAGCAACCAGCACTTTTTGCCGACACAGAAATGAGCATAACTCCCTCATACGATGTCCAAATTCGACGATTCTTTTTGCTATGGCTCTATAATTACGATACGGATCTAACGGTTCAATAAAAACTTAATTTGGAGCTCATTTTCTTAATATGGTACCCCTTTATGTCCAAAGAAACGGCGTTGAAACATCAAATAAGAGCGCGATACAACCCAAAACACACCCGAGGCCCCCGGGACCCCGTCCAATCACACCAACCCACTCCATAACATAACACGGACCTGCTTGAGGCCTCAAATCATACCAAACAACGCTAAAATCATGAATCAACCTCCAATCCAAGCTTTATGAACTTTAGAATTTCAAACTTCTACTTTCGATGTTTAAACCTATCAAATCACGTCCGATTAACCCCAAATTTAGCACACAAGTCACATTTGACATTACGGACCTACTCCAACTTTCGGAATTGGATTCCGACCCCGATATCAAAAAGTCCACTTCCGGTCAAACTTCTCAAAAACCTTCAATTTTCTATCTTTAGCCAAATGACTCCAAAATGACCTACGGACCTCCGAATTCACTTCCGATCGCGCTCCCAACTCCAGAATCACCATACGGAGCTATTCACAGACTCGAAATCCCAAACGGACATCGATAACACTGAAATGCACTTCAAGCCAAACTTATGAAATTTCTTCAAAATGCTAACTTCCACAATAGGCGCCAAAACGCTCCCGGGTTATCCAAAACCCGAACCGGGCATACGCCCAAGTCCAAAATCATCATACGAACCTGCTGGAACCTTCAGATCTTGATTCCGAGGTCGTTTACTCAAAAATCCGATCTTAGTTAATTCTTTCAACTTTAAGCTTCCGAAGTGAGGATTCCCTTTCCAAATCAACTCTGAACTTCCCGAAATTCAATTCTGACCACGCGTACAAGTCATAATACCTGAAATGAAGCTGCTCATGGCCTCAGGCTGCTGAACGACGCGCTAGAGCTCAAAATGATCGGTCGGGTCGTTACATTCTCTCCCACTTAAACATACGTTCGTCCTCGAACGTGCTGAGAACTACGCTGAAGTAGTCTAAAATCACTGTTTAACACCTCCCGCACCTTCCCGTGCTACCGCAACTCAGTTGAGCACATTAGCTCGATCAATTCTGAAGATATTTCTTTTTATTCAAGCAAATAAGCCTTAGAGCCCAATTCCAACATCTGGAATTCTCTGCCAGGCTTGTTCCAAACATATGCTCACCATATCAACATCTACACGCAGCACCAAAACACGACTGCATACCTTAGCTGAATTTACCCCTCGCACCATTTTTTTCATAGGACCACAATAACATTCTCTGATCAATTTAGTCGAAATTCCATGACTCTGATGCTCACAACGCACCTCATGATATGCATAGCTCTTACTCTAACTCTTACAATACCGCCATGATGGAAGATAGGCGTAGAATTTCATAACCAATTGCTGAATCAACAAATCATTTGGTCTATACTCCTGACAAGAACCCTCACCTCATTCTGAATCGAATAATGGTCTTAGTTCCTTAATATACTTCATATACTCAGATTACACTGATTTCGAATTCAATGATCTCGTCTCACCCAGTACGAACTGCTCAGGCAGTAAGCCACCCCGGACATAATCAGAAGTCTCATATGACGCCACCATGTGCCAATAGGCTACCAATTCGAACGCGATACAATGAAAATGAACTCTGAAAAGGAATCCAATTACCCTACTCGTGAATCATACATGCGACGCGGTCGACATAATTAAACAAACACCTCGCTCGCGAATCATACATGCGACACGGGAACATAGCTAATATGAGCTTTCCTCATAAAGATAGGAAACAAAACACATAAAAACAGATACGGGGAACTGTACTCCGCATCACCCTGTTGCGGCGCGCAACCTGATCAAAAAACATAACCATGGCGGCGTGCCACCCGATCCACCTATAAAACTCACATAAGGAGATACACACCGAGCTAGATTGCTCATTTCAATAAAATGCCGAATATCAGTCACAAGCACGCTAGGTGTATAATACCATCCCTGGGGAGACATATAGTGCCATAAGTTACAAACTCCAGCACAACTAAGGTGCGATATACAATCTGAATCTCAAGAGCCATTTTGCTCATATAACATCATTTCTACGCGGAATCTCAACACACAAGAAATATACCAAGCCATCTCACAACTAACACGGCGCAATGTATCATTACATGAAATATCTGACAACGAGGTAACACCCTGACTACTCCTCCATAAGAAGCGCATTACTGAATGAACACATTTGGCCTGATATAGAGCCCATATTCACATTTAAATCCACCCACCGACCTCAAGCCGATTCTGATCGCACTGAACTAGGCTAACGACCCTTCAAAGGTCCATACTAACTTCCTTTTTCTCATAACACACAAGAACAACTATCACAACAGGAGAAATCCTCCGCAGTCCACAACCCAATAAATAGAGTGCCCTCCAGGCATCTATTCTCAAATCAACGATATCATCACAACCTTCATACTTGGTTTAAGTCTTTAATCAATCCAGTGACTACCTGCCACACTTATACAATCTTCTTGTGGGACACACTCCCACCACCTACCATAACAAATAACTGGGTCGTATCTCCAAACCACCGACCGCACTAACGCTGAAAAGTGATCAAGAATCATTAACCAGGATACAAAGCCCTTTTATTTTTTTTACAAAACACCGATCTCAGGTGACGCTGAAGGCAATACCAACTTACCTTAAACATCGAAACTTAATTCCTGCTCATCCGAGCTCGTGACATCCTTGTCGACACCGAACTGCTACCTTGATCTTCACTTCAAATTCCATACCATTCACTGCACCCAAGATGCCAATATACGATAGAACTCGTTTTTCATCATAGCATCGGAACCACTGTTAGATTAACACTTCATCATATAAAACTTTACACTTAACTCACTTCAGGAGGACTATAGCAACACACAGGTGAATTCTTATGACCGTAGAATATGCAAATCTCTAAGTAGTGATCTAAACCACCATAGCCCTTCCGAGATCCACCTCCACATAACAGGCCACAACAGTAGAATATTCCTGAATAACATCAATTACGGCGGCCGACAGGCTCGCACGTATCGCCACAAATCACTTGCATAATTTGCTGAAGGAACTGATTAGTACCACCAATATGCCAATTCAACTATGGCTAATTAGACTATCTTCTTCCAATTTAATTCTTGATTGCCGTAGAAATAATGATTACTCCATTTAACACTTAACACACTCCATCTGCACTCGTCCCGAGCGACCCTGAATCACGAGACCATGTTGTCTCAAATCCCACGAACCATTTCGTACCTCCCACTTGCTACATCGCAAGTCAAAACATCATAGAACATTCTGTGCCTCTTCTCATAGGCTGCTATCAAGCTTGATTCTTAACCGTACCTATAGGCTCGAAATCATTAGGCATCACACTTTATCTTTGAATTCACTAGGACCGTCGTTGAGAGCCACCCGCTCTGACTTGGCCCCGAATATAATCAATTCCATAAATCTTCTATCACATAATTACCCCATTGGTGAAGCACCTGGCAGAATCATTCCCCTGGAACCCGCATCTTTACAAAGCACAATCCTAAATCCTTCCCCAAGTCAGAACATGGGCCAATATGGCCAACGATAGCCCACCTTTAATAATTCCTTTGCTCAAATTACCACCCATGTTCTCTTCCCATAGTTGAGATAACCCATCAATATGCTAAAAATCAGAAACCCCGCAAGTAATTAACCATGAAACCCCATCATAGGCGGTGGGACTCTCCCACTTAGCTCGAAGCCACTATTACACAACTCTAGAATTTACCAGGATTCTTAATCTCCTAGTGACATAACCTTGCGCAATCAACCGCCGAAATTCCCGATATCTTACTGTAGAAACCCCCTTTTTATACTCTGAATCATCAACAACATTCGCACGACCGATCCCTTCGTTGTACAACCAATAGAATTCTTCGCAGAAGCCTTGCCAACCACGCGACCGCTAAACTGCTCACAAGAATAACCCACCTGTGGAAATCACTCCCCGACATCTTCCAACGTTGCTGCACGGGGTACAATCACTACGACATCAATAACCCATCCTGAGTCTGAGCTCTCTCTCCAGCTGCACGAGTCCATTCACCCCTCATGGACATCAATTAAATGTACGGCAACATTCTTCCAATTCAAGGTTATGTTGTATCCTTCTTCATTCAAGCATCTCCTTCCCGTTATATCAAATCTCCTGCCGCATAATTGCCCATACTCCAAATTAAATTCGTAGACCTCAATCACCAAATTACTAAAATTCGCAAGTCATCCTAGACTCTCCTTAAGGCGCATAGTCATCCTACCCCAACGCCCATATGCAACTCCGCCACTCTCCCACTTTGGAGGAACTCGTCCCTTTAATCGACTACTCGACCTTTGCCTCTTATACTTGGCCTTCTAGAAATTTTAGCCACCACCTGACACTCCCCACATGATTTTCCCCATCCTTTACTGCTCAGCTGCTGTCTTAAATAAAAATCTATCTTCGTGGCACTTGAACCCACAATTGCTGCTAACTTTACACCTCGAAAGATCATCTTTCTCATACCGTCGACATCAGAAACACTGATTCAACCCTGAACTACCGCACCCTGCGATATCTGATGATAACTGTGATTTTAACACGTTTTATGCCAATACTTGCCTATGCTTTATGTGTGAATTGTCATAAAATAGACCCAGAATGCATACAAAGTGCGCTTGATTGCAGGTTTGAGCGACAAGATGACGAAAGTCAAAAATTAGCTCGAAACGGAGTGAAACCTGCTCAAGTGTAAAAAATCATTGAAGTAGGGACAAAAGGAACTAGTGCGGACCGCACTGATTTGCTGCGCGGCCGCGCTAGGAGATTCAGAGAGCATCCATTTCAGGGGTTTTCATGCGCGGTCAGTGCTCTTTTTTACGCGGTCAGCACTGGTGTCCACGCGGTCGCGCTTCATTGTTGTGCGGTCCGCGCCCATTAGCCTGCGCGGCCGCGCTACCTCTTTTGAGCGGTCCGCATCCCCAGCTTCAGAAGTGAATGATCGAAGGCCAAGACCCCTACGCGGTCCGCGCCAGCCCCGCAGGGGTATTTTTGTCCAATTTTTCTGGCATAGTATAAATAGAATATTTTATTATTTCTAGGTTAAGGTTTAGATATCAGATAGGAGCAGCACTCGTGAGACTCAAGTTTTAGCCTATTTTGGGCACTTTCATCTTGTTTTATCGTGGATTCTTGTAGATTAACATTCTAGTTAATTAAGATGTTGAATTTATCTACTACTTCTTCAATTTCTGTTGCTATTATGGCTAGCTAAACCTATTAGCTAGGGTTGTGGCTCAACCCTAGTGTGGGTAATTAATGAGCGTGATTGTTTAATGCTTGAATGATGTTGGGTGTTTGATATTTGGATTAATTTTATGTTTTAACTAGGATTTGGTGGTTGCAAACACTAAGTCTAGCTTAGTGAGTCTTGACTCTTCTTGAGAAAAAGTGTCTATGACTCCAAAATTAACCCAACAAGGAATTGGGATGGACCCATGAGAATGGTAGTCCCAATTAACGGGTAAAACCTCGAGAGAGTAATTACCCAACTTGAACCATAAGTTGCTTGGCTTGTTAGCCTACCCAATTGGTCTCGAGAGAGTCAATTGGGCAAAATCACTCTTTCTACCGAGAGGTGTGAGAGTGAGTGCAATCGTGCAACGGTTATAGCATAAGCCCCATAATCATCATTCTTGTATTAGGAATCTCTACCCATTAGTTGACCACGTAGGTAAATACCACGACCCTAGTGCCTTTCTCTATCTTGCATTCAACCTAGAATTAATATCTTAGCATAATTTAGTTATAATTAGTAGTTGTTAAATTATAGTTGATAATAATAAAAACCCAAAAATGATAGAAGATCAATTAGAAGCAAACACGCATTTCTAGGCTAAGCAAATATCCAACTCCCTTTCTAGCTCCCTGTGGAAATTGACCCCGATACCACTATTGGGTAAAAGTATTAGCGCCCACTCTTCCTAAGGTTGAGTTCGCTGCGCGATAATCACTTTTTGGCGCCGTTGCCGGGGAGCATACGGTGTTGACTATTTGTGTAGCTAGTTTTGTGTTTTGCTTCTCTTTCCTTCTTTTTACTAAATTTATTTGTGTTGATCCATCAGGTACACATGGCTCTAAACAGAAATGACCCTCCTAGCAATGCCTTGGCAATGGAGGAGGTTGAAGATGTTGAGCAAGATGAGCTTCCGGTACCTCAAGTACCACGGAGAGGTAGAAATGCCAATGCTAATGTACATGACAACAATCCTATTCCAGACCCTCCTCCGCCACCGCCAAGAGCGATCCCAAGAGTTCTTCCTAATAAAGGGTACGCGAATGCCATCGTTCCTCCCCGAATCCGGGCGGGGAACTTTCAAATCACAAATGTCATGTTGACCTTGCTCAAGCAAAGGGGATATTTTACGGGCGCCTCCGACCAAAATGCATACAAGCACTTGAAGGGGTTCGTAGATACTTGCTGGGGCAGCAAACAAACAAACGTGTCAGAGGATGCGTTGAGATTGAGGCTTTTCCCGTTTTCTCTTCGGGGCAAAGCGTTGGACTGGTTAGAAAGGTTACCAAATCATTCTATCACCACATGGGATGAATTGGCGGGTGCCAAGTTCTTTTCTCCAAGTCATATGGCGGCTCTTCGGGACGAGATTCTAGCCTTCAAGCAAATGCCAACGGATCCATTGCATGAGATCTGGGAGCGATATAGAACAATGGTGAAGGAATGCCCTAATAATGACATGACTGAGGCGATGATCCAACACACTTTCTATAGGGGCATCAACACCACAAATCAATGCATTGTGAACCAATTGGCCGGTGGGAACTTTATGAAACTTTCTTACCAAGAGGCATGTGATGTACTTGATGAAATGGCGGACACCTCTTCGGCATGGCAAAGCCGAGCGAATGTACCATAATGTGACCCGTCATCCATTTGCACAAGGAGTTGAGTGATCATGGCCAAGCTATTGCCGAACTTACAACAACAATGAATCAGTTGGCGAAGGCGCAATTGCAACAAGTATAAAACCCACGCCAAGTCAATGCAATGGAGAATGTTTCTATGCTAAAAATGAGGCAAAGAGGGCAACAACAGCCTCAAGGTAACGGTGAGCAATTTGACAACAACAATGATGGTGGTGGTTATTCGAACGAGTGTTTTGATGATCAAAGTGAGGAGTGCCAATATGTCAATAACTACCAAGGAAATAGAGGAAATCAAGGGAATCAACAATGGCGCCCCCAAGGCAATTGGGGCAATCAACAAGGAGGCGGCAATTGGAATAACAATAATCAACAACAGGGTGGCAACAATTGGAACAATAACAATCAAAGCAACAATTGGGGTAATCAAGGTAATAACCAAGGCAATTGGAATGGGAACAACAACAATTGGAACAACAACAATAGCAATCAAGGAGGGTGGAATAATGGTGGTAGGGGGCAAGGCTTTCAAAGGCCCCCCATGTTCCAACAGCCAAACAATCCACCCCCTTTTCAGTCACAAGGGCCTAGTTCTTCTGGAAGTGATATGGGATGGATAGAAATGATGTTAGAGCAGATGATGAAAAAGAACCAAGACTCTGATGCACAATTAGCTTCACATAACACATCTATCCGGAACCTAGAGGAGCAAATAGGACAAATCTCTCAAGCCTTAAATACCCGACCAAAAGGTGCTCTACCAAGTGATACGGTAGTGAACCCGAAGGGGGTAACAATCATGTGATGGCGGTTACAACTAGGAGTGGAAGAGGCGGTGATGTGCATGCCTCAGATGAGAATCAAGTTGTGAATGATGAAATTGAGTTGCATGATGATAATGCACCTTTGAATGTTGACAATGTGGTTGAACCAATAGTGAAAAATGATGTGCGGATTGATATTGATGATGAGGTCAGGGTAGAGACTCAAGATACTGTGAACCCGTCTAGGGAACACATTATTGATATACCCGAGCCGTCGGTGCCCAAGGCAAAGGCACCCTTGCCTAGACCACCTCCACCATATCCTCAGCGATTAGCAAAGCAAAAGAACGACAATCAGTTCAAGAAATTCATAGA
The DNA here is from genome assembly GCF_001879085.1 of Nicotiana attenuata. NCBI lineage: Eukaryota > Viridiplantae > Streptophyta > Magnoliopsida > Solanales > Solanaceae > Nicotiana > Nicotiana attenuata. Next base: position 535,538 of record NW_017670565.1, on the reverse strand, counting down.
CATGATGAAGAGCCTCACAATCAATGTTCCTTTAGTGGAGGCACTTGAACAAATGCCTGGGTACGCAAAATTTATGAAGGATTTAGTCACCAAGAAGCGTTCTATGGAGTGTGAAACAATAAAAATGACGCACCAAGTTAGTGCGATTGGGCATTCTATGGCCCTGAAACTAGAAGACCCTGGAGCTTTCACTATTCCTTGCACTATCGGAAGTGCGGACTTTGCTAAGGCCCTATGTGACTTGGGGGCTAGCATTAATCTGATGCCGTACTCAGTCTTCAAGACTTTGGGAATTGGGCAACCTAGGACAACCTCCATGAGACTTCAAATGGTGGATCGGTCGATGAAGAGGCTTTTAGGTATAATCGACGATGTGCTTGTCCGGGTGGACAAATTCATATTGCCGGCCGACTTTCTCATATTGGATTGCGAAGTGGACTTCGAAGTGCCTATTATTCTTGGAAGACCTTTCCTAGCTACGGGGAAGGCATTGGTTGATGTGGAAGCAGGGGAGTTAACATTCCGTGTGGGACATGAGAAAGTGGTATTTCATGTGTGCAAGTCAATGAGGCAACCCAATAGTACGGAGGTGTGTTAATTTGTGGACATTGTCACGGCGGTGATAGTGGATGACACAAGTGCCTTGATTAATGTTGAAGATCCTCTTGAAGCCGTGCTTCTTAACATGGATGCCAATGATGATGCCGGTAGAGTGGAGTGCGTGAATGCATTGCATGGAATTGGTTCATATTCATATGAGCCTAGGAAACTATCTTTGGATCTTGAAAATCGCAAAACTCCGCCAACCAAGCCATCAATTGAGGAGCTGCCGGTGTTGGAGTTGAAACCACTTCCTCCACACCTCAGGTATGAATTCTTGGGCTCTAATTCTACTCTTCCAGTTATTCTTTCTTCTTGCCTTACTAACTTGCAGGTTGAGGCCACTGTGGAGGTACTCCAAAAGCGAAAAAGGTCAATAGGATGGACTTTGGCAGACATCAGGGGGATAAGCCCCGCATTTTGCATGCATAAGATCATTTTGGAGGAGGATGCACGGCCATCTCTTTAACATCAAAGGAGACTCAACGAGGTGATGGAAGAAGTGATAAAGAAAGAGGTCATCAAGTGGCTTGACGCCGGTGTGGTTTACCCGATCTCGGACAGTTCATGGACCTCTCCGGTCCAATGTGTGCCAAAGAAGGGTGGAATGACGATAGTGACCAATGCCAACAATGAGTTGATTCCTACTCGGACAGTTACGGGTTGGAGAGTGTGTATGGACTATAGAAAGCTGAACAAGGTGACAAGAAAAGATCATTTCCCACTACCATTCTTGGACCAAATGCTTGATCGTCTTGCGGGCCGAGCCTTTTATTGTTTTCTAGATGGCTACTCGGGGTATAATCAAATTCTCATTGCCCCAGAGGATCAGGAGAAGACAACCTTTACATGTCCCTATGGCACATTCGCTTTCTCAAGAATGCCATTCGGACTATGTAATGCCCCAGCGACCTTTCAAAGATGTATGATGGCAATCTTCACCGACATGGTAGAGGATATCTTGGAGGTGTTCATGGACGACTTCAGTGTGGTGGGAGATTCATTTGAAGAATGTTTGGTGAACTTGGATAGGGTTTTGGCAAGATGTGAAGAAACCAACCTTGTGCTCGACTGGGAGAAATGTCACTTTATGGTGCAAGAGGGAATTGTACTGGGTCACAAAATCTCAAGGCAAGGAATTGAAGTTGACAAGGCAAAAATAGAGGTTATCTCAAGGCTCCCTCCACCCACTTCTGTCAAAGGGGTGAGGAGTTTTCTTGGTCATGCAGGGTTCTACCGGCGATTCATTAAAGATTTTTCAAAAATTGTGAACCCGCTTTGCAAGTTGTTAGAGAAGGATGTCAAGTTTATCTTTGATGAGAAGTGCATGGAGTCTTTTGAGCTACTGAAACACAAGTTGACATCAACTCCTATTATCACTGCACCTAATTGGGATTTGCCTTTTGAACTTATGTGCGATGCGAGTGATGTAGCGGTTGGGGCGGTGCTAGGCCAAAGGATCAACAAAATGTTCCATCCTGTGTATTATGCTAGCAAGA